>NC_086331.1:130804314-131104314 GCF_032445375.1 Bacillus rossius redtenbacheri | reverse complement strand
CTGGAGCCCTGTCACGTGGGACGCCACAGAACCAGGCACAAGCGGATGGACTGGAGCCCTGTCACGTGGGACGTCACAGAACCAGGCAGAAGCGGATGGACTGGAGCCCTGTCACGTGGGACGCCACAGAAGCAGGCACAAGCGGTGGAGTGGAGTGTCACGTGGCGTGTGTGGGAGCAGCGCAGGGCGGTGCGTGTCTTGTGACGAGTCCTCGGAACGTCCACAGCGCGTCCACGTGACGTCGCGACGCTCAAGTCTCCCCGGCGCTGACTGCTTCGGCTGAGGTGGCGGACACAACTGGCATACCGTGTTCCTGATCGTTACCAAACCCAGTCCCTGTCAGGCAACTGTGCCCTGCACGAGGCTAGGAACATATCTCAATGCATTCTCGCGGACTTTTGGCAACCATCGATACATTTGCTACGCCCAAAATCCTTCAGATAACAACACTATCGCACGAAATGATGGTGTAATTTAAAATTTCCCAAGTACTTTTAAAAGTTGCGATAATTTGTTTCTATGACCATTTAAGTGTACAAAGTTAATATTTTTTTTTTTTCACTTGGCACACCAACACGTGTGATCACGAAAATGACTATACACGAGTAGATGGCGTCAGACGCGTGTCCGCCTTCTGGACGGAATCAACGAATAAGTGAGCTCTGCGCATGGGCGGAAGTTTGGGCAACAGATCGGCAGTGGATAGGACTCCAAAATCCGTTGCCTGAAAATAAGGGCCTGGCCGTGTCCTAACGTGGACTAGGAATATGGTTAGGGTATAGTTGAGGCACGTTCAACACCTAAGCCCTTCTTTTTGTGTCTTGGAATACTGGCCCAAGACTCCCCAAAACTGGCGCTGCGGTTGAGCGCTGCATGTCTTTCAAATTCCCCCACAATAATATAAGTCCAGCGGATACATATCTGGGGAGTTCTCGATCGTAAGATCTCTATTATCGCACGATTTCACGTGTTTGGTGTTTTACGTGTGGCATCTCGATTCTCGCCAGCCGGCGATCGATCTGCTCCTCGCAAGCAGTCGGAGCTTGAAAACGCGATCGACAACTCGCTTTCAAACATGGCGTCTTGGCAACATGTTGGGAACGCTTACGAATGAGCTGGATATTCACGCAGTCACTGTTTAGGCACTCATTACGTTATCTTTAAGAAAATTGAAATTCATTTACGTGATATCTGTTTAAATAACTATTTTTTATTAGTATAGGCGTATGAGTTTTGTTGTTTTACTGTTTCCATGTCTCTCTCATTTAAGGAAAAAAAATTCAGATTGGATTAGTTCAGGTCATAGGATGGCCACATTCACAGGAAATAGTTTTATGAGATCAAATCCTTATTTGTTTAGAAATTACATATATTTAATTGTTGTTTAGACCAATAAAGACTTAAAAAATTTTTTATATGCCTGCACTATTAAGTGTTAGTTAAGCTTGTCTCGCTTAGCTTTATCAGGATACTCAGATGTTTTTAAATATATTATTTTTTAATTTTATATTATAATTTATATTTTTATGACTTACGTATCTTATATATAATTTCTTGTATTAAACCAACCTCTATAGGCTTAATTTTTATCCAAGCAAATAAAGAACAAATAAGTAGGGACCGGAAAAATTCGCTGTTTCAATAACCTTCAGGATAGACTGCACATTCCCCTGTACACTTGGGCAAATAGCGCCAGTTCATTGGCTGCTGACTTGTGAGTCGTCTCAGCTGGTTTGCCTGTGATTCGATCCTTCTTTGGTTGAGGGTTTATAACTGGTTGAGATTCATACAGATGAACAGTAAGCCAATAGCAAAATCATCTAAAAGGTATATGTATTTGACTTCTAGCCTACCGCCGAATGAATCCGCGAATTTTTCCAGTCTCTACAAATAAGTTATTTTTCAATTTGTCGTGCGAGGTTATTGGAGATTGCATTGATAAAGAAAAGCTCGACAAAATAAACTGTATAGTAAAGTATATAGTTTTGTGTAGATAAAAGCCGCCTAAAATTTTCTCTCTCTTAACTTTTGAAAATGAAAATTAATGCTAAATCAATTTTAAGAATGAAATAATTCGATATGTACGTGAACCGAACCCAAGATAATCTTACGAAGCAATATACCACAGCAAGCATTCATCCGCATCAATGGTCAACAACCATACATAATAAATGATTTTTACTATAATACATTTCTAAATGCATAATAGGCTTGAGAAAAATCATGTATTTATGTTTGGTTAGTTAGTATTCTATTTTAAACTTTCAAAATATTCTCTTGGATTATTTAAATGGTTACTGTAAGTACTATTTAAACTGTGTTGAACGTTAATGCAATTCAGAAATACAAAAATAACTTTAATACCGTTCAGATCATAAAAATAATAATTTTACGTGAGACGATTACCATTTTTCTCCAACCAAATGCATACGTGTAGATACATAGAATAAAATATGCTTACAGCGGGAAACTTCAGTTTAAATTTCCCCTGTTTCGTGCTAAACGAAAACACGATATATCTTTCATTCACGAAAATGTATTAAAAAATAAAAAATTATACTTTTCAATTTTTTTTACTCTTTCTGACCATTTTCCAAGCGTAAAGTATAAATAAATAGATACGATTTGATGATAAATTACGCGGATTTAAAGTATGTTTATCGTCGTCATGTTGCTTGTCTGGAACGCCCTAAAGGGGGAGGTGGAATTGAAGGGGTGAGGAATCGTTGGACCCGAACATTGTCGACGGAGTGGGCTCTCGTGCCGATAGTGCACTTAGAACAGGATCAAAACTTGTTTGTTTCGATCGGCGAGCGAGCAGTATGTCTGAAGGGAAGCCTTCTTTTCACAGACGAGAGAGCCAAACGCCCGATCGTGCATCTTCGGTTTTTTTTTTCCATTGTAAATAAATATGGCGGTGTTGATAAAAGGATACTAATGGTTAGAGACCTGCAAAATTCGCGGTTTCGATGGCCTTCAGGATAGACTGCACACACACCTGTACACTCGGGCAAATAACGCAAGTTCATTGGCTGCCGACTTGTAAGTCGTCTCAGCTGGTTTGTCTGTGATTCGATCCTTCTTTGGTTGAGGGTTTATAACTGGTTGAGATTCGTCCAGATGAACAGTAAGCCAATAGCAAACTTATCTCAGAGGTACATGTGTTTGAATTCTAGCCTATCACCGAATGAATCCGCGAATTTTGCAGGTCTCTAGTAACCGTGTCTGCGATGACCCGCGGCAGTTAAAGCTACCCGCGATCTGCTCTGCACCAGCGACCGATACGAACGGAGAGGAACCCCGAGACTATTCCCTGCCTCTGACGTCACAATTTATCCACGTTCTCCTCGGTCACCCCTACACACACTATCCGCACGCTCTCTGTTTTGGACGATTTCAGCATGTATGGCTTGTGTGTGGACTATCGCTTAGAAATTACTAGGGACCGGAAAAATTCGCGGGTTCAATGACCTGCAGGATGAACTCCATAGTTCTCCGTATACTCGGTCAAATGCCACCCACTCATTGGCTGCTGTCTTGTGAGATGTCCCATCGTAGCAGCCTGTGATTCGATAAAGTTTTAGTCAGGTGTTTCTCATTGGCCCAGAGTCATCCAGGTGAGTTGTGAGCCAATAGCAGAGGAAGCACTGAGGTATAACTATTTGTATTTTAGCCTATCGCGAAATGAATTCGCGTATTTTTCCGGTCTCTAGAATATACTAGAGACCTGTAAAATTCGCGGTTTCATTTCTCGATAGGATAGAGACCAAATACTTTTGGCATTATTTTGCTTCAGTGATTGGGCCACAGTTTATCTGAAGGACTCTGGGCCAATGAAAAATCTTTAACAGAATAATTAGCGAATAACGATCATTCCAGTCAACAGGTGTTACGAGTCGGTAACCAATCAGCAGATATAATTTGCACGAGTGCATAATAGAGTATCATGGAGTCTATCCTTAAGGGATTTGAAATAGCGAATTTTACATGTCTCTAGAAATTACCAACTAAGACAATAACGATAATAAGTAGGCTACCTGATGGACAAAATAAAGGAATGTTTTGGACGTTCATCCTAAATTTAAAGAAGGATTATTTTTTTGGTTATTTCTCCCAGCCGATTTCATAGGAGTGTATAATTTATTTGAATTACAAATTATAAATAATTACATTATTATTTAATAATTATTAAAATTAATTAATTAGTATAAAAAATTTAATATATTTATTAATATTCACTAACAACTAAAATTTATGGCGATTAGATTACTACATGAAATTGTTTTATATATATGTGATAATAATAATATTTGATACTATATATTTATCCATATTTTTAATATGATTGGATTTATACATTACCAACCGTACTAATAATATAACTCCAGTGCTTCTATTATCCTATTTCTTTTAATTATTTGCATGCAAAATTAAAGTTAGTTTTTTATTTTCCCAAATAAGTATAAATTCTTAATACTGTATGCAAAAAATACACCAGAATAAATAGGGGGAGGGGGGGTAAGTCACCACCCCTAATTATTTCACAAGAATTTTTATACTACAGCGAAAAGTTTTGAGGTAGCTGTAATTTTGGTATATTAATACATTATGCAAACTCTTATTACCGCATCGTAAAAACTTTCTCATTTTTTACTATTAATAACAAAACTGTTGAGGGTTAAAAGTTTGAAGAATGGATGAAATTATATTAAAAACTATAACAAACTAGATGCCCATTTTTAAGAACTCATAAGTAGAGACAGGAAAAATTCGCGGGTTCATTTCGCGATAGGCTAGAATCCAAGTGCGTGTAACTTATTGCCGCTTCAGTGATTGGAACACAGTTTGCCTGAAGGACTGTGAGCAAATGAATGACCCTCAACGTAAGAAGTATCGAATCATAAGCATCCCAGTTAGCAGGTGTCACGAGTCAGTAGCCAATGAGCTGGTGTAATATTCCCGCGTACATAGAGGATCGTGGAGTCCATCTTAGAGGTCATTCAAACCGCGAATTTTTCCAGTCCCTACTCATAAGTCATAAACAAAGTTTTTAAAATTTATGTTTGTTTGAATTTCGATGAAACATTTTGTCAGTAATGTTTTTTTACTAACTTAAAGGAGGAAGGAGGTGAAAAAATGATAAATAAGGTTTTAAAACAATAAATCATATTTACGAAGCTAATCAGGCATAAGAAAGCATATTAGGTATAAATAATAAAAAAAAAACACATCTATCCAACCCATTTCTACCAGTTTTTACCTGTTTACTCCTTAGAGGTAACTTTGATTTTAATAAAAAAAAATGCATACTTCCGAATCCACTAGATATAGAGGTAAGAAATTAAGATTGAACAAAGAAAAGGCATAATTTACGTATTAATTTTTCACTTTTTTTTTAATTCGATTGCAATTGCTTTAAACAAGAGATAAGTTAAAAATAATTTCTCCGTAGAAAATCAAGCGAGGGTTTAAAAAAATGAACACGAATAACGTATTCAATGAGTTACCTGATTTTTTATTTTTATTTTTGAGATTCTACTGCCAAACAGGTGGAAAGAGGGTACATTGATTTTAGTAGTTATAACTAAGTTCTCCAAAACCAATGAAGGGGAGGGTAAGAAACTAAACATGAATAATTTACATGATAGGTTAGTGTGTGGTTTTTGCAATTTTTCAAAATTATATTTCAAAGGGAGTGAAAATTTTATAAGTTCTGTTCCACGTAAAAAAAAAAAATCATATATGTGGAAAAATAACATACAAAAATAATTTCATTGCGTGTATTTCCAATTAATAAACCATTGATTCTATAACAATAAATCATATTTCCAAAGGAAATCTGGCAGAATTTAAAAATACTGGGCAAGAATACCTATATAATAAGCTTAGGGACCGGGAAACTTCGCGGGTTCAATGACCTGCAGGATGAACTCCATAGTTCTACGTACACTCGGTCAAATGCCACCAACTCATTGGTTGCTGTCTTGTGAGACGTCCCAACGTAGCAGCCTGTGATTCGATAAAGCTTTGGTCGGGCGTTTCTCATTGGCCCAGCGTCATCCAGGTGATTTGTGAGCCAATAGCAGAGGCAGCACTGAGGTATAACTATTTGTATTTTAGCCTATCGCGAAATGAATTCGCGCTTTTTTCCGGTCTCTAAATAAGCTTTATATGGTATTTTGAATTTTTTCGGGATTTTTACTGCAAAGGGGGAAAAAAGGTGGTCATTTCATCGAATCTAATCAAACCGGAGATCAAGTATTCAGTGTGAAGTTTAAAAATACTAAAAGTACAAACTCTTTCTTACCAACTTACAAATTTCTTCTCCTAAAGTAGGAGAACAGGTGTTAAAATGGTTTTATTATAAAAAGGATATAATAAGCTATTCTAATGAAAATGAACTAACGTTATTACTTTCTCAAATTAGACCTCTGAAATTCATACTGGGTTGAATAGTATTTAGAAAAAAATATATGGAATCCACAAAAAACATGGTAAATCATATTAGTAAATTTAAAATTAATAGAAATGGAAATTCGTCAAAATAATATAGTGGAAATGATATTTTTCGTAGTAAGAACAGCATAAGTTTGGAGTTATTGGTAACGGAGATCCCAATATTTATTAAATATGCACTTCTGAATTTTCATGTAGGCGTACATATGGGGTAAAAGATAGAAGTGTCAATTTTGTTGGCTGTTTTTTCATTAATAAACATAATTTATAATCTACTAACACGTATGATAATAATCTTGATAAGGGTTAATTATATTTTTAATAAATATCACATTGTTTCAAAAATATTAAAATAATGTAGTTTTCTGCAATCAGATGAAACAGGGGGAAGTAAATTTCAATTATTGTGTGCATTTGATCAAATTAAATGAAAGTGGTACTAAAAACGTGACATAGCCCAATTGAACATTAAATATGCGGGTGTTTCACAAAATTTAAAGTATGCTCCCTCATAAACTTGAAAGGAAGTAATGAGATTTAATTAAGGCAAAATATATCCTTGAATACAGTAAAAAGGGAATTGAATATCGGTATATTTTTAACTTATATTTAAAATTAAACATTCAACAATTAACTGTTTTTTTTATGAATTGATTCTTATACAATCCGTTTTTTTCTATTTCTAAAGTAAAACTAATTGAATTATTTACACTTCCTCAATTGTACAATATTAGCCACATACTGGAATTGGCACGGACGAAGATAATCGTTGTTAACTATTTGTAGGGACTGGAAAAATTCCCGTTTTATATGACCTTTAGGATGGGCTCCACGATCCTCTATGTACGCGGGAATATTACACCAGCTCATTGGCTACTGACTCGTGACACCTGCTAACTGGGATGCTTTTGATTCGATACTTCTTACGTTGAGGGTCATTCATTGGCTCACAGTCCTTCAGGCAAACTGTGTTCCAATCACTGAAGCGGCAATAAGCTACACGCACTTGGATTCTAGCCTACCGCGAAATGAACCCGCGAATTTTTCCTGTCTCTAACTATTTGCAATAAACCAGATTTTAAGCCGTTTTTTTTTGTTGGGTAAGCATTGTCGATCATAAGTCGTAATAAAGTTTTCAACAATTTGTCAATTAAATTCTGACATAACTTTTATAAACTTTTGTAAATATAATTTTTTTCTCTCAAGTTGGTATCTTGAGCTAAGGGAGGCATGGGTTAAAAACTGTCCGGGATTTAGTTTCGTGCGGTTGATAAGCCGAGCCCTGCAGATTTGCAGGGATCAGCGGCGAAGCTGGTAATCAGTCCCGGAGAAACCTGTGCGGCCATTCAGCACAACTGCTCGTCGCATATCTTTCCTGGAAGTGCCTCGGGTTGAGGGGGGAGTGTATCTGCGCTGAGTCCGCGCCTCTGATACCTCAGGTGTTTGTTTCTGCCCGCTGCGTGCCTGGCGCCAGACAGATAGTGTTTGCCCCCCCTTCCACACCCCTTCCACCCCCCCCCCCCTCTCTTCTCCGGCCACCAGCGCGGCACAAACAAGGTAGCAGTTATCACAGTCCCCAACCCCTGCATCCGCCAGGGTCCACAGGCTTGTGTCGACTGTAGACATACTCGTGTACTCTTGCACACCGAGTGCTGTGTCAACTCGAGATGAAGCCAGCAGAGCCACATGCGTAGAGACATGCCAATTTCGCGAAAAGATTTCGGGACTAGATGAAAGTTAAACCACTGTAGCATCGTCTGTGCTTCGTGATTGGGTGAGTTTCTTCCAGATACATATCGATTGTAACCAACACCAATCACAGTGATTCTGTGCGGAAGCAAACGCGTCCTGAGTGGCTCGGTCAAATAAGGCAACGACTTCTCTCACAGACGGCCGCCAATCACAAGGAAGAAACCAAATGCGCGGGTATACCTTGTTGCAGTCTAATAAGTGTTCAGATCTTTTCGCGAAATCTGCATGCCCCTACACATGCGTAGGGACTGGAAAAATTCGCGCTTTCAATGACCACCAGGATAGACCCCACGATTCTCTATGTAGGTACTCGGGCAACTATCACCTGGTCATTGGCTACCGACTCGGGACACCTTTTTACTGCGATACTTATGATTCGATACTTCTTTTGTTTAGTGTTTGCCATTGGCTCAGAGTCCTTCAGGTAAATTGCGGTCCAATCACTGACGCAGCATTAAGCTAAACGAGTTTGGATTCCAGCCTGTCTCGAAAGGAATCCGCGAATTTTTCCGGTCTCTACATATGCGTTCTTCAAACTTTTTAATGTACATCAGTAAGGGCATGTAATTTTCGCGAAAAAAAAAAAAAAATCTGAATGCCCATCAGATTCCAACAAGGTACACCAACACCAGTGGTTTCTTCTTGTGATTGGCGGTCGTCTGCTTGAGAAGCCATTGCCTTATCCGACAGAGCCATTCAGGACATGTTTGCTTCTGCGCTGAATTGCTGTGATTGGTGTGCTGACAGTAGACATGTACCTGAATGAAACTTGACCAATCACGAGACACAGACGATGCTAAAGTGGTTTAACTTTCATCTGGTCCCGAAATCTTTTCGCGAAATTGGCATGCCCCTATACATCAGCCAATCACAACCATGTATTTTTTAATCCAAAGCGCGGGAGGCTGCCATCTATTGATCGAAATTTGTGTTACCAGCTACCAATACTTTTTTTTTTCCTTTTCAAGTATCATGGAAGTACAGAGTCAGATATTAAAAAAGAGGCGAGGAAAGATTGTTAGTATTCGAAATATTATGCACTCGTCAGTAAATTAACCATCAAAAACCTCACAGCATTTCAAACTTGTACACACAGAGTGCTCATTAGATTGGATAACATCAGCGAACCCCCAAAACTTGGCCCGCCATGAGAAATGATTTGATAATTCTATTGGCCGATGAGCCGTTCAATGAAAAGGAAAGCACCCGCTTGGAAACATTATTTCTAGAGTCCCGGAAATTTCGCGGATTCCTCTGGCCTCAGGATAGAATTCAAAGTTATAGGTGTGCTTGACCCATGTTTACTTTCCCATTGGTTGATTTCTTAGCGAGAACATTTTTATCCTTGTTATTTGGCACTACCTGATTCGCTTACTTCTCTCCTAGCTGGACATCGTTGGCTCACGGTCGTAGAGGGGCGTGTCCAGATAACTGCGGTCCAATCATGAACACAGTGCGACAGTGTGGAGGTTTGCATTCTAGCTTGCGACTAAATGAATGCGCGAAAATTCCGTGGCTCTAATTATTTCTTAGGCCACAACATTTGGTTTCGGTTGTTGTTACATACTTGACTTTGTAATGGCATTGCACATAATTGAACGGAACGCCTGAAGTCGGTTTTGGGGAGTGCGAAGTATTTTCCGTAGAGAAATATTTGCACTTGAGTATAAAATTCAATTTTAAAACTGCTACCAATGTTATAGCTTCACAGTTCCAGAAAACACATTAACAATAAATAGGGGCAGGCAATTTTCGCGAAAATATCTGAACACTTATTAGACTGCAACAAGGTATACCTGCACCTGTGGTTTCTTACTTGTGATTGGCGGCCGTCTGCGAGAGAAGTCGTCGCCTTGTTTGACCGAGCCACTCAGGACGCGTTTACTTCTGCACTGAACCACTGTGATTGGTGTTGTAACAATCGATATGTGCCTGAAAGAAACTCACCCAATCACGAAGCACAGACAGTGCTACAGTGTTTTAACTTTCATCTAGTCTCGAAATATTTTCGCGAAATATGCATGCCCTTAACAATAAATCTCTGCCTAAAAGAGGGCAAAATTCTGAAAATTAACCAAAAAATGAAAAATTTATGACAAAATACTAATGATTCCAAGATAGGGTCCTATATTCTGCTCTCTCTTCCACGTAACAGGTGTTGAGTATTAACATTCACTGCCTCGGCGGCTAAACTGACCTTAAAATAAAGAGTTCGGGGTTTGATTCTCAATGACGCCAAACCAAAGAGTTCTGCCCAAATTCCCGGGAAGACTTCATTTCTAAGCTCCTAGTCTGTGAACAAGTGGTTCGGAACCCAATATAATCTTGGTGATCCGGCCATTTTATGTTGTTTAATTTACCTTAAAAATTAAAATGTTTCCTTGACCACAACCTTAATGCTCCACACTTTCATTTGTTTAAGAAGTAGCAAGCTTTAACAATCATTGCAGAATTTTCTTCTACTCACCTACCAATTGGTTTACTATTTGAACACACACGATGTAACATAGTAAGACGTTTGTGCTTAACACTGACAAATGGTGAAGTGAAAAAAAACTCCAAAACTGTCTTTATTGCTTTCATAAAAAAATATTGTTGGTCGTTATAAACGGACATGTATTGCAATTAAATTCTTATAACAAAATATTTTTGCTGGTGTAATGCTTCTCACGATTTAGTCTGACAAGGTAATTATTTGTCACGAATTATTATTTGATTAATTCAATCACACAACGTATTATAATTATGAGCCCATGAGCGTGGAAATATGTTACGTCCAACTAATATGCTAATTAAAAAATGTTTATACAAACCCCGTGCGTGGAATATTATATGTATTTATTGTCACTTTGTGACAATATGGTTATAATAATGAGTAGGGCCATGCATATTTCGCGAAAAGATTCCGAGACTAGCTGAGAGTTAAAACACTGTAGCATCGTCTGTGTCTCTTGATTGGGTGAATTTCTTTCAGGTACATGTCGACTGTTACAACACCAATCACATTAACTCAGGGCGGAAGCAAACTCGTCCTGAGTGGCTCGGTCAAATAAGGCAACGACTTCTCTCGCAGACGGCCACCAATCACAAGGAAGAAACCGCAGGTGCGGGTATACATTGTTGCAGTCTAATAGGCTTTCAGATTTATTCGCGAAAAATGTCTGCCCCTACTAATGAGTAGGGACCGGAAAAATTCGCGGGTTCAATGACCTGCAGGATGAACTCCAAAGTTCTACGTACACTCGGTCAAATGTCACCCGCTCATTGGCTGCTGTCTTGTGAGACGTCCCAACGTAGCAGCCTGTGATACATTAAGCTTTGGTGGGGCGTTTCTCATTGGCCCAGAGTCATCCAGGTGAGTTGTGAGCCAATAGCAGCGGCAGCACTGAGGTATAACTATTTGTATTTTAGCCTATCGCGAAATGAATTCGCGAATTTTTCCGGTCTCTACTAATGAGTTTACATTTTTTCTCCAATTTGACCTCCAATACATGTACAGCTGATATATTTGTAGACAAACGACCACCATATTGGGACGTGTAGTACACAGTCGCTGACATCCCCTTCGGCCAGAACCAGACCTTATGCGGTAGCGGGACCAGGGAAAGGGGGGAGGGTCCACGGTCACAGGCCGGATTACAGCGTGTGCCGGACCACAGAATAGCGGGCCGAACAGTGAGACGGCACAGAACTGCTAGGATGTGTCTGCGAAGTGAGGCCGCACAACCCCATATGGCAGCGCACTTACCGCTTCACCAGGAACCACATTCGACAGATCAGTCTAGGGTTCGGAAAAATTCGCGGTTTCGATGGCCTTCAGGATAGACTGCACATTCCCCTGTACACTCTGAAAAATTACGCAAGTTCATTGGCTGCCGACTTGTAAGTCGTCTCAGCTTTGTCTGTGATCCGAACCTTCTTTGGTTGAGGCGACTTGCAAGTCGGCAGCCAATGAACTTGCGTTATTTTCCCGAGTGTACAGGGGTATGTGCAGGCTATCCTGAAGGCCATCGAACCCGCGAATTTTTCCGGTCTCTACTGATTGGTTTTTTCGTTCCGAGAGAATATTGACCAATATTTTTTTCTTGTTCCTAAACTAGGGACTGGAAAAATTCGTGGTTTGAATGACCTCTAGGATGGACTCCACGATCCTCTATGTACGCGGGAATATTACACCAGCTCATTGGCTACTGACTCGTGACACCTGATAACTTGGATGCTTATGATTCAATACTTCTTACGTTGAGGGTCATTCATTGGCTCACAGTCCTTCAGGCAAACTGTGTTACAATCACTGAAACGGCAATAAGTTACACGCACTTGGATTCTAGCCTATCGCGAAATGAACCCGCGAATTTTTACTCTGTTTATCCTAAACTCGTGTACGTTTGCGTGCCCGAGCGGGTCTTGTCGGTCGAACTCGGGCACGTGTGCCCGAATCAGGGTACGCCTGGCAACCCTGGAGCGGCGAGTGGCCGGCAGATGGCTCGTGGTGTGGGTGCGACAGGTGCGGCCTGCGAGTGTGGGCGGCTTCTCTGCCACCCTCTCCCACCCCTGCCGCACTCACACCCCCCTGCCGCACTCACACCCCCCGCGGCGACGGCGGCTATCTCGTAAGTGATCTTCATGACTCGGCGTCGCTCGCTGCCCGCGCGCGGTGTTGCCAACTGACCAGCTGCTGCCTTCCACCACAATCTCCTCGCGTTACAACCTGAGGTGATTTTTTGACGTGACAACGTCTGATAAATCGATGAACGCCGGCTGCACGCACGAAAAAGTGTCCCGTTTACGCACATTGTCCCGTTACGCGGTGTCCCGTTACACTCATTGTACGCTTGCACCGCATCTGTCTCTCTTCCACTCGATTGGAACAACCATCGATTTGACTTTTTCCAGGCACATTAAACTTTGAAACACTCCCATTCGTTTCCTACTTTCCCTATCATCGTCCTATCCTTAACAGAATAACACAGATTGGAAGAAGTTAAATAGCAAACATGTATACAAGTTATAGTTAAAATAATCTCTTCGTTAAAGTAACAAACATATTTGAATTAATGAGTGCAAATAAAAGTAAACTTTTCAATTTAATTTTAGATTGCATTTCACTCCTTTTTTGTATCCATACAAAATAGTGATAATTCAATAAAAATGATTGAATTTTATTTATAAAAGTACGCAATCATTTCATCAATGTTTCGTTATGACGTTGTCACGTTAAACTATCGTCCGTAAACCAGTGGCGGATACACAAAAATCTTAAGGGGGGGCCGCAGGTCTACCTCTTCCACACACTCCCTTGTTACGTCACCTTGGTTGCTTGGGTGCAGCCAGAGATCTTTTTCCAAGCTCTATCCGTTTCATTTACGTCTCGCCCGAATATTAAAGGTAAGTGTATGAATGTGTATTGTATAACATCGGCGGCCGGGTGCGCGCCCTCCTCTTGCCAAGAACCATGCTTGGTGCTGGGCTGCCCCCTTTAAATCCGCCACTGCCGTAAACCGACTTTACAGACAACCTATTTTTTTTTCAAGTGAAACTTCTTCGCTGAGGGGTCTACAAATTTCCGAGCGTTACGAAAATTCCGATAGCATGATGTTGTATTGGGGGGGGGGGGGGGGGGAGGATATGAATAGTTCGGTTCGTGGTGAGGGAACCGATAGATGACGAGATGGCAGAGGAGAGGTAGAAATAACGCAGCAAACTTGCATACTAACACACTTGCACGCTTGCATTTTTTTTCAGACAGACTTGCAAGAAGTTTCACTTCCGTCGCACACGTTATGATTAGGGACACCTGTATTTCGCGAAAACATTTCGTGTCAAGGTATTTCACAAACTACTGTAGCTCTTATCCTGTGGTTATTGGCTGAGGTCGGTGAGAGGTGTCGTCCCGCTCTTGACGGGGCCAATGAGAATGTGGTCACCGTACTGCTGCACCCTCACAATTTGCCATGACTCTTAGAAAAAGCTACAGTGTTTTGTGAAATACCTTGATATTAAATGAAATCGCGAAATACAGGTGTCTAGTTCTTATTGAGAGTTGGATGTAGGCGCGGCGGCGGTAATACACTGGAGGACTCACCTCTCATCAGTAGAGACCTGTAAAATTCGCGATTTCAAATCCCTAAAGGATAGACTCCATGATCCTCTACGCACTCGTGCAAATTACATCTGCTGATTGGTTACCGACTCGTAACACCTGTTGACTGGAATGATCGTGATTCGCTAATTCTTGTGTTAAAAATTTTTCATTGGCCCAGATTCCTTCAAATAAATTGTGGCCCAATCATTGAAGCAAAATAATGTTAAAAGTATTTGGACTCTATCCTATCGCGAAATGAATCCGCGAATTTTACAGGTCTCTACTCAACAGCGTTGACCAGCTGTGCGATTCTGTATTGATTTGCTTCTCTATGCATTCCGCGGTTACGTGATGAAATCCCAACTAGGTAGAACATTTGTATTTTTAAATTATTTTTTCCCCCTGTGGTTTACCGAAATCACTCCAGGGAAAAATTCTGGATTGCCTCCAAACTTTTAGGAACCTATCCGATTACTTTGCTGCTACTGTTAGGTAGAGACTGGAAAAATTCGCGCTTTCAGTGACCTCTAGGATAGACTCCACAACCCCCTACACACTCAGGCAAATGCCACCTGCTCATTGGCTATTGACTCGTGACATCTGTCAACTGGGACGCTTGCGATTCGATACTTTTTTTGGTTGAAAGTTTTCCATTGACTCAAATTCATTCAGACAAACTGTAAGCCAATCACAGAACAAACATGAAGGTATTGTTGTTTGGATTCTAGCATAACGCGAAATGAATCCGCGAATTTTTCCCGTCTCTACTGTTAGGCAGAATTTTTTTTTAAATTCACTGTCGACCAGACGCAAATGTTACCGAATACAAAACAATGGGGCGTGTATTAAAAATTTCAGGCTTTTACAGAGATATTCTGGAGTTGCTTGGCTTCTGGGTGTATGTAACTAACTGCTTCCTGATGATGGTGACTGCAACGTCGACCGAAACGTAACGCATACTTTCGTATTGTATTTTTTGCTAAGTTATTTTAGTTTTTAAGGTAAAGAGCTATAACAATACAATAATGTAGCCTATATATTTAAATAGTTAACATTTAGTAACAATGTTGGATGAAACACAACCTTCTGAACTAATAAACAATATATCGAATCTGTTTATAACTAAACCTAGCTGCGTGTGAGGAGCCTAAAAATCTTTTAAAGCCGTATGTGAGGTTATGGATATTTGTTTACCGTCTCCTTTAAGATTATCGCATCCTTCTGTCATATGTCAGATTATACACTGGCTTAATAATTGCGGCAATTATATGCTTCAGCGAACTTTTACTGAAATAAACGGACCCTCCATACAAAATGTTACCCTTGAGTATGTGTAGTGTCACAAAAAGTGATTCATTATTTACTAACAGGAAAAAATATATATGTATCAGACAGGTTTGTTAGCACAACATGCGGTGAGAAAATAAAATTATGTGCACTTGTAGCAATTATAAAAGAACACTTTTAACTTCAAGGTTAACAAAAGGTCAATTATAATTAACCATTTTCAGCGTAAATAGTTGTTTCTTTTTTATTTTAAATTTCATTTGGTTCCCGATTGAAGTCCACTACAGCTGTAATTTTCTGTTCTTGTTATCTTCGTTGTCGGAGAACAGGTCCTTTGCCATAAGTGCAGTGTACTAAAGCACTAAGAGGTCCAGTCTTTGTGTGTTTCCATCTGCATAAACCGGCAATGTCTTTGTCAACTGTCATTGTTAAGTTTTTCGTAGGAAATTCCTGACACGATTGTATTTACATACGGAATGGGAGGTAAACGTCACCTTATCCGGAATACCCGCATATATATATTTTTATTGTTTGTTTGTTTGTTTGTTTGTTGGTCCGTGAGCATGAATCATTTCGAAACGAAAAAAAAAAATGTATGTATATTAACGGATCTGGGTGGAAAACTCATTTCGTATTCAGATTGCCCGCCGGCTGGCTGGTGTATTCGCCGTGTTACTGAAATAACGGCGAGGCCATGTTTATGCATGCGTGCTGCAGGTACATTGTCGACGGCCTCTAGTTCTACCGCTGGCCGCTTCGAGCGGAGCGCGCCTCGTTAGCCGCGCGTATCGCGTCGGTGGGCGGCGGTGATAATTCTGCGGGATTTTCGACACTTGGTGGTGGTGCTGGCCGCGAGCGATACACGCTTTTCGGACATTCTCTCTCTCTCTCTCTCTCTCACTCTCTCTCACTCTCTCTCTCTCTCGCGTGCGCACGCACACTTCGCTCCGCGGAAAAACGGTCTCGCAGGCGAAACGGACGGGCGGTTACGGGCGAAAGTCGCGTGCTGCCTAGGCGGGTGTGTTGACTTATCTGCTTGCTGGTTCGAGATTTCTAGATTGCGGGCAACACCAGGCGGCGCCGCAGTTGCGACGAGGAACTCGGCGAAGGCGGATGTAAACCTGCCACGGCGCACACGCGGAACATACACCTACCTCGAAAATTAAAAATTAAAAAAAAAATTATTAGCATACTGTAGATTTAAATTTAGCACGCACAAGCGGGGGTTTTATTTTTTTCCGTGTAGTTACAGCCTCTTTTACGAATTGAGCACAGGGAATGGTAATAACCTGGCATTAGCGCCGGCACGTACTTGTTTAAAGTTTTTTTTCCCCTATTGTGCTCGGTTGGAAAGAATACGCCAGAAGTTTTTTTTTCTGGCCTGAGCACAGAGGCCTGGGCAATGGGACGTGGATCTCGAGTGACGGTGGACCTGGGTTCGAGGCGCGGTCGAGCCAGACTGATCGCGCCCGTCCTCTGATTAATCCAAGCAAATAAGTGAGTGCCAACTGACCAAAGCCTGTGCCCAAATTCTTCCTCGATTCCCAATTACCACTATTACTATTAGTAATATATTTTCTCTCTCTAGTATTTCTTTGTATGCTAGCTAATGTGTGGCATGAGTTGCAATGCCTCAATGAATATTTTTTTGTAATTTTTTTGAAGTAGGTACATATATACATAGCATCTCTCAATCTCTTATCTATCTTTCATTTATATCTCTATATCCCTCTCTATCTACACACACATCTCTATATATACATACATACCTCTTATTTCTCTCTATATATCCCTCTCTATCTACCCACACATCTATATATACATACATACCTCTCTTATTTCTCTCTATATATCCCTCTCTATATGCGTCACTCTATAGGAATGAAAATATTAAAAAATTTTGTTTCTACCTATCTATATTTTTATCTATCTTTTTACCTGTCACAGGTCTGACATAGGTGTATAATGCAAGATTGTGTCAAAATTTCAAAGCAATCGATGAAGAAATGTCTGAGATTTAATATTTTGAATACACAAACATTTACATTTTTATTTATATAGATTTTAAATTTACTGTATGTAATTAACTCCACTTCAATGTACCGGTCAAAAAATTTTTTAAAACATCAAACTTTGAAAATGTGTTTAAACTTAAGTTAAACAATGTCATGGAAGCAGCTAATCAAATTAACCAACTTCAAAACTTTTTAGGATGGTAAAAGTTGTCAGCAATACCCTTCTATCGTTTAAGAGGATCTACTTCAAACTGTCCATCGAAAGTCAAAGCCGTGGAAGCTTTTGATGGACAAACGGGTGGAATTTCCCGGGCGTTCCAACTGGCCTTCGGGTGCGTGATTGAGAACGGACGCAGGAGAAACGGACAGATGCGACGGGTCCTTGTGGGTTCAGCTGAAGGCTATCTTCGGATGGTAATTGTTAATCAGAGGAAAAAATCTCTAGCTTTCAATATGATACTTTCGTAACGTTATCCAATTTATTCCAGCCAGTAAATTTTAATAAGTTGGTCATAACACTTGATTGAAAAAAATTATTAATATTTGGTACTTTTTATTTTCAAGAACGATCAATTTTACGTTGTAAACCAAATACACACACACACACACATTTTGTGTTTTACGAATTTGTAAATGTAAGTGCAAATTTATTTCGTCACTTCTCATGGTCTAGTGAAAAATAAATAAACTTAATTACTTATTTTAGCTTGTGAAAAAATATAAATGTAGTGCATAGAATTAGGGATGAGTTATTTATCTGTGGGTTATTCGGTTTTTATCTTAATATTGCGTCTAGTATAGGCTTAAATACAAAGCTAAAACAAGAGTCGTATTTCGGGTAAAGTTAAAGATTTCAAGAGTCAAGAGTGGCTTAAATGACCACTAGGATAGAAAACACAGATTAGTCCACAAAATAAAAATAAAAACTAGTAATGTTATAAGTGATTGTTTCATGAACCTAACTTTAAAGAGTACCTATATGAAATGCTTAACTCACTGTCGGTAGTGACTTTACATACAAGCATACATTAATGACTTTGTCATTAACACGTAATTTTCATGATCCACTTGGGAAAAAATAATTATTTACTCCAACCAAATAAATTAATTTTTTCAGGCTTTGTTTTGAGTAAACACTATTTTGTTATATAAACTAGGTATTTTGACTTTGGAGGTCAAGCAAACTCGTAGATTTAGCAACATTTAATGTTCGTAAAACACAACTTATATATAGGGACCGGAAAAATTAGCGGGTTCAATGACCTCTAGGATGAACTCCACACTTATACGTACACTCGGTCAAATGTCACCCACTCATTGGCTGCTGTCTTGTGAGACGTCCTAACGTAGCAGGCTGTGATTCGATAAAGCTTTGGTGGGGTGTTTCTCATTGGCCCAGAGTCATCCAGGTGAGTTGTGAGCCAATAGCATAGGCAGTACTGAGGTATAACTATTTCTATTTTAGCCTATCGCGAAATGAACCCGCGAATTTTTCCGGTCTCTACTTATATATATATATACGTTTACTAAATTAAATATATTGTTCCAAATAATTTGTTGAGCGAAGGAAAAAAAAAAAAAAACAGTGTTTTCGAGAGCAAGACTTTGTGAATGATATAAATTGACTTGAAAATTTTACTATTATTTGATTAAAAATATTTTTTTGAAGGGGGTGGATGCGCTTGAAATGATTATTTAGTTCTATGGAACCACCAGAGAGAGAGTAGTTGTCAATATTGGAGACTCCGAGTCCAGTTTCCAGAGAGTGGCTCGGGGTTCCGCCATCTTGGATTCCACAAACTTGTATGACCTTGATCTCGAAAATCTCCAGTTTTTCCTAAAATTTGACTCAAAATTACTCAAACTTTCCTACAACAAAGCCGCTCAGCGATCCTCACAACGCACCCAAAAAAAAAAAAAAAATTATAGCCTCTGAGCTTGTGACACCCACCTTTGAGACCAAGTGTCAAATAAATAAAAAATAAAAAAACTAATACAAAAATGAGTGCAATCTTGATAACGTCATCGATATCGAAGTGCTTGGTTCAATCCCACCGAAGACAAAAACTAATTACTTAATAAAATTAATATTTGTGCTAAAATTCATTCAATAAATTTAATTAAAAATTTATACTAACAACCTTGGTGAAATTCTCTATGAGTGAACTCATGAAAATGTGACAGGTACTCTCTTAATGATGATCTCAAGCCATTCACCATCTTAACCAAGACATGTATATTACTCCGACCACTGTTACGTCAGAGCAGCTATACTGGATTTCTCCGTGTTGGATTCTCTTTTTGTCAGCTAGAGTGTGCTGGTGACATATTGTTTTACTGGTTGCCTGCAGGTCTGCTTCAGTACCAATCACCTGTTAACTACCGACCGACATAACGTCGCAATCCTCGCTGTTACATTGAAAATCTGACGCAAACGTGCTTGAAATATGCTTAACTGGCAAATAATTTCATGAAATCTTGGTGCCTTTTATTATTAATAGATATGGGCATGCATGTTTCGCGAAAATATTTTGATAATAGCTTAAACTTAAAACAATGTTGCATCGTCCATGTGTCTTGATTGGGTGAGTTTCTTTC
Organism: Bacillus rossius redtenbacheri; assembly: GCF_032445375.1. NCBI lineage: Eukaryota > Metazoa > Arthropoda > Insecta > Phasmatodea > Bacillidae > Bacillus > Bacillus rossius. Next base: position 131,084,121 of record NC_086331.1, on the reverse strand, counting down.
AGGTACCCTACATGTCGATTGTTACAACAACACGATGGACAGTGACTAGGGGCATGCATATTTCGAGAAAAGATTCCGAGACTAGCTAAAAGTTAAAACACTGTAGCATCGTCGGTGCTTTGTGATTGGATGAGTTTCCTTCGGGCACCTGTCGACTGTCACAAGACCAATCACAGTGAGTCAGTGCGGATTCAAACACGTCCTGAGTGGCTCGGTCAAACAAGGCAACGACTTCTCTCGCAGACGGCCGCCAATCACAAGGAAGAAACCGCTGGTGTGAGTATAACTTATTGCAGTCTAACAGGCGTTCAGTTTTTATGTTTTTGTGAAAAATGCTTGCACCTATAAATAGAGACAGGAAAAATTAGCGGGTTCATTTCGCGATAGGCTAGAATCCAAGTGCGTGTAACTTATTGCCGCTTCAGTGATTGTAACACAGGTTGCCTGAAGGAATGTGAGCCAATGAATGACCCTCAACGTAAGAAGTATCGAATCATAAGCATCCCAGTTAGCAGGTGTTACTAGTCAGTAGCCAATGAGCTGGTGTAATATTCTCGCGTACATAGAGGATCGTGGAGTCCATCCTAGAGGTCATTCAAACCGCGAAATTTTCCAGTCCCTACCTATTATTAGAGACCTTACCTACAGACAGGGCCGGCGCGTCCATACAGGCGAACTAGGCAGCCGCCCAGGGCGCCAAGTAGCTGGGGGCGGCGCAGCACGACACATAACAGCTTATATAATATGTTTAACGATTATTGAAACTAGATGAAAATGGATTTTTGTAACACTTTGGAATGTTTATATTGATATAAGTAATAATTTAAAGTACACGGTGACCTTTTTATGAGTTGTAATAAATAAAAAAAACACAAGCCTGCTAACATTTGATTGATGACAAAATCTTAGGCTTACGTGATGTATAGAGACCCGTGAATTTCGCGGATTCAATGACCTTCAGGATGGACTCTAATATCCTCTACACACTCGGGCAAATGCCAACTGTTCATTGGCTGCTGACTTGTGAGTCGTCTCGACTGGTTGGCCTGTGATTCGACACTTCTATGAGTGAGGGTCTCTAATTGGCCCTCAGTCCTCCAGATTAACAGAGAACCAATGACAGAAGCAGCACTAAGGTATAATTATTTGAATTTTAGCATAACTCGAAATGAATCCGTAGAGACCGGAAAAATTCGCGTATTCATTTCGCGATAGGCTAAAATACAAATAGTTATACCTTAGTGCTGCCTCTGCTATTGGCTCACAACTCACCTGGATGACGCTAGGCCAATGAGAAACACCCCACCAAAGCTTTATCGAATCACAGGCTGCTACGCTGGGACGCCTGATAAGACAGCTGCCAATGAGTGGGTGACATTTGACCGAGTGTACGTAGAACTATGGAGTTCATCCTGCAGGTCATTGAACCCTATGAATCCGCGAAATTCACGGGTCTCTAGTGATGTATTTTGAGGCAAGGAGAGTGTTTTTTGGGGTGTCCGACAGGGAAGGGGGGGGGGGGGCTTTAAGGTTTTTCGCCTAGGGCGCCAATTTACCTTGCACCGGCCGTGCCTACAGACACATTTTACTTGACTTCGTGGTACCAGGATGGACACACGCGGAAGCTACGCGAGGGCGCCGGGAGCTGGAGCCGGCGAGGCTGACGGCCGCCTGGCGGGGCGGGGCGTCGCGACGCCGGGCGTCTGGACGCGTGCGCCGGCGCCTGCGCCTCCCCCGCTAGCGCGCGACTGGCGTCCCGACGCCTCGCGCCTCGCCCTATCAGACTGCAGCGCCTGCCACCCCTGCGTCCGAGTCAGGGGCAGGCGTCTTCCGCGGGAACCTCGGCGGGCCCGCCGGACCGCAACAACGGCTTCTCTCTTCGTGATTGGCGGCCGGCCGACAGAGAAGTCGGTGCCCCATTTGACCCAGCCACTCAGGACGAGTTGGCTTCCGCGCCGAGTTACTGTGATTGGTAGAGACCTGCAAAATTCGCGGATTCATTCGGTGATAGGCTAGAATTTAAACACATATAACTCTTAAATGATATTTTGCTATTGGCTTACTGTTCATCTGGACGAATCTCAACCAGTTATAAACCCTCAACCGAAGAAGGATCGAATCACAGACAAACCAGCTGAGGCGACTTACAAGTCGGCAGCCAATGAATCTTGCGTTATTTGCCCGAGTGTACAGGGGTATGTGCAGTCTATCCTGAAGGCCATCGAAACCGCGAATTTTACAGGTCTCTAGTGATTGGTGTTGTGCCTGAAGGAAACTCACCCAATTACATAGCATCGACGATGCTAAAGTGATTTGACTCTCAGCGAGTCTTGAAATTTTTTCGCGAAAAATGCATGCCCCTACTTATATGTACCTAGGCGCAGACATTTTTCGCCAAAAAATCTGATGGCCTGTTAGACTGCAACAAGGTGTAACCGCACCAACGGCTTCTTCCTTGTAATTGGCGGCCGTTCGCGAGAGAAGTAGTTGCCCTATTTGACCGAGCCACTCAGGACGAGTTTGCTTCCGCACTGAATGACAGTGATTGGTGTTGTAACAATCGACATGTTCCTAAAAGTAACGCACCCAATCACAAAGCACAGACGATTCTACAGTGTTATGACTCTCAGCTGGTCTCGGAATCTTTTCGCGAAATATGCATGCCCCCTACTAATTGGCTCCACATTTGTTTGTAGAACTCTGAGCCGATGAGAAACTCGCATCAGTAAAAGTATCGAATCACAGGCATCCCAGATTAGAAACACCTCAAGTAAGCGACCGATGAGAAGGGGTCCCTTGCCCAAATGTGCATAGAACTGTGGAGTCTAAATAAGGCGAAATTGAAAACACGAATTTTTCCTGTGATGATTACTTCACGCATGCTTTTTCGCTGAAGGTTGGACTCAACTACCCCCCCCCCCCCCCCCCTAGCATTCTAGAGACCTGAAAAATTCGCGGATTCATTTCGTGTTATGATAAAATTCAAATAAATATACCTTAGCGCTGCTTCTGTCATTGGTCACTGTTGATCTGGAGGACTGAGGGCCAATTAGAGACCCTCACTCATAGAAGTGTCGAATCACAGGCCATCCAGTCGAGATTTCAGTCGGCCACACTATGTCCTGCTCTCCGTTCATTGGTTGCTTTGATTTGTCTGTGGCGTGCTAGGGAGCGTGAGTGTGCCGTCGGAGTAAAGCAAACAAATGTACATGTGCTTGAAGTCTACTTTGCCACCGAATGACTAGAGCCTGCGTGAAACGCAACGAGTCCTTCTTCCCTACACGAATGCTAGAGACCGGAAAAATTCGCTAATTCATTTCGCGATAGGTTAAAATACAAATAGATATACCTCAGTGCTACCTCTGCTATTGGCTCACAACTTACCTGGATAACGCTAGGCCAATGAGAAACACCCAACCAAAGCTTTATCGAATCACAGGCTGCTACGCTGGGACGTCTTACAAGACAGTATCCAATGAGTGGGTGACATTTGACCGAGTGTACGTAGAACTATGGAGTTCATCCTGCAGGTCATTGAACCCGCGAATTTTTCCGGTCCCTTACCATTGGTGCCAAAGTGTGTTTGAGGCAGCACATGAATTAATGCATGTGGGTAACGGTTTAACCGTTAACAAGCATATATACATATAAGTTTTCCCCGACCGTTGCGTCTTTAATAAGCTGTAAACTTCGGAGGCTGGTATTACGCTATAAAACAGTTTAACAGCACCATTGTTTTTTTCCCACCATGATTGCTATAACTGTGCCTGGAACGGTTTTTTATATCTTGTTTGCCAACAAGAAAATTGTGTGAGTACTTAAATTCTTCGGATCTTCAAACATTGTTATTCAAGATTATGGCAAACCTGAAGTTAAACATTAAATATAAGTTTTTTTTAACCAGACATTCATCTACTATTTTCGGAGGCTTAAGGAATTGTTAATTGTTAAAGGGCGATTTTTTCCTCGAAAAAACTAGATTGCTTATTACACTGCATTAAGGCATATCCTCGCTAGCGTTTGTTTTTTTATGATTGGCGGCCGTCTGCAAGAGAAGTCATTGCCCAGTTTGACCGGGCCATTCAAGAAGAACAATTTCTAGATTAGCTGTCAGTTGATTTGAATAGCATTTTTAGCGTCTAGACCAATTTATATATTTAATACACTAAGTAGGGGGTGCTAAAACCATTTAATCAAAGAAAACTGTCGTGTTTGTTACGTATTTTCGTTTTGTCGTGTTTTTGTCTCGTTTTGACTGTTGTGCTGAATTTTTTTTTGGGTTCAATATTTTGTGCTGTCATTATTTGTGGGTTTTTTTCTTTCTCTTTTGTTTTTTGGAAAACTATTGTATTTTTTTTTCTTTTCGTTTTGCTGTGTTTTTGTCTCGTTTCAACTGTTGTGCTGAATTTTTTGGTTTCGGTATTTTTGTGCTGTCATCATTTGTGGGTTTTTTTTCGTTCTGTTAGTCCATTTTTCTTTGTTTTTTCTTTGTTTCTAATTCCTGTTGTGGAGTATTGTGTGGTGTTTAAATGCTGACAACAGCAAATTTTTTGCTTATTTGTATTTTTGTAGTTTTCTTCTACAGACATACTTGTGCTTAGCAATTGCGTATGTCCAAAAGCTTACATCAAGTCATGCAGTCCCATTGTACAAATCTTTCAAAGATAACATTTAATCAAATCTTACGAGATTATGAACTTCATATATATAATAATAAAATCCACTAATTTTGTAAATTAATTTTTAAAATAATTTATTTTGGTATTAAATAATCATAGATTATTTAAAACATAAGTAAATTTTATTTATTTTCGGATTGTCTTTTTGTGCAGGAATCAAGCGAAAACGACCTAATAGATTTCGATGAGAATTCTTATTATAGATATGTTGGGATGACTTCAAAATTGACGTAATTTATTACAACATTTTAACCCTACGATTATAAAAAAGGTCATAAATTTAGTTTATTTTATATGAAAGCCAGTAAACCTTAAATTTCGAATAGTGAAGGTGTGAAAAATCACATGTAAAAATAAGACATACGTGTGTCTTACGTGGTATTTAAAGTAAACGTTAAATTTAACACCTTCTGTGCACATCTTCGAAACTAATAAAGTAACATGAAATATTGCATTCATAATCCACATTGAAATAGGTTTAATTTTTTACTTTACAGAAATTTTAATAATATAAATTTAAAAGGAATTAAGCTAGTTTTATAACGGATAAGTAAGTGTTATTTAGTTATATTTGGGAAATTAAAAATAATAAATTGGCGAAAATGGAGTGAGCTAGTTTTTATAGTGGTTAATTGTACCGAAAAAATATGTTAGAAGTGATATGTGTAATGTACAATACAATTTGTAATATAAATTTAAAATAGAATAGCGATAGTTTGATGTTTTTTTTTTTTACAATTTTATACGAAGGAAAATGGCAAAACGGGAATTATTTTAAAATGGCTGAAATTGTTTCTTAATCCAGTAATATTTCAATTTCAGATATTTCGTATTGCCTAGGTCTCCTAAAATATTAAAATAAATACGTATGAAAATATTTCTCAAACTTCCAAACAAATTATGTTTGGAAAGAAGGTATCTTAAAAAAAAATTTTTTATACTTACCGTTGTACGCGTAATTTGTCTGTTGGGTAGTGTCTCTGGCTGGTGGGCAAAGGGGCCCGGGTTCGATTCCAGACCGGGGAGGGGGTGTTTTAAACACCCCTCCCCCTTCCCTGGGATCAGGACTTAGTGTTAGTGAGGTTTAGGGGCAGGCATCTTTCGCGGTTTCTTTCTTGTGTGTCAACAACGTAATTAATTACATGTTCTACGTAATGCTAGGATTGACATAAATATTGGACTTTAAGTTTTTAAAAATAATTAGATAAATGCATATAAAACTTACAAAACACTTTATAAACATTAATGACACTTATGTTACGAATTTTTTTTTAAAACTAGCTCATCTCCGGCATGCGTTGCTATGCCTTTTTCAATTTTTTATAAAAATTTGTTTGAAGTAGATACAGATACACAAAGCATCTTTCTCTCTCTATCTCCCTTTCTCTCTATCTCCCTTTCTCTCTATCTCTCTATATAAGTCCCTTTATATTAATATATACATAAAAATAACTATATATCTCTCTTCATATCACTCAATCTCTCTCTCTCTATATATAGCTAAATTTCTTTCTATATCACAATTTATCTCCCTCTCTCATCTATCTCTCTACGTATATATGTTCCTATCGATATCTTCATCTTTACAAAAGAGAATACGAACACGCAAACTTTCATTTATCTTTATATATATAAAGCTATTTATATTTTTATCTATCTTTTTACTGGTAACAGGTGCGACATAGGTATTCATAAATAATGCACCAATTCGAATGCAACGTCTCGTCAAAATTTAAAAAAAAAAATAATCGTTGAAGAACTTTCGGAGATTTAATATTTCGAACAAACATTGACATATTTTATTTATATAGATAATGACTAATGAGTAGGGGCATGCATTTTTCGCGAAAAGACTTCGAGACTAGCTGGGAGTTAAAACACTTTAGCATCGTCTGTGGCTCGTGATTGGTCGAGTTTCATTCAGGTTCACGTCTGCTGTCAGCACACCAATCACAGTAATTCAGCGCAGAAGCAAACATGTCCTGAATGGCTCTGTCGAATAAGGCAATGGCTTCTCAAACAGACGACCGCCAATCACAAGAAGAAACCACTGGTGTCCACTGGTGTTGGTGTACCTTGTTGGAGTCTAATGGGCATTCAGATTTTTCCGCGAAAAAATACATCCCCTAGTAATGAGTAGAGACCTGCAAAATTCGCGGATTCATTCGATGATAGGCTAGAATTGAAACACATATACCTATTAGATAATTTTTCTATTGGCTTACTGTTCATCTGGACGAATCTCAACCAGTTATAAACCCTCAACCAAAGAAGAATCGAATCACAGACAAACCAGCTGAGACGACTTACAAGTCGGCAGCCAATGAACTTGCGTTATTTGCCCGAGTGTACAGGGGTATGTGCAGTCTATCCTGAAGGCCATCGAAACCGCGAATTTTGCATGTCTCTAGTAATAAGTAGGGACCTGAAAAATTCGCGATTTCAGTGACCTGTAGGATATACTCTATGATCCTCTATGCAGGCGGGAAAATTACATCTGCTCATTGGCTACTGACTCGTGACACCTGTTAAGTGGGACTCTAGTGATTCGATTCTTCTTTTGTTGAAGGTTTTTCTTTGGCCGAGTGTCATTCAGATAAACTGTGTCCCAATCACTGATGCGGTAAAAAGCAAACGTATTTTGATTCTAGCCTATCACGAAATTATGTCGCAAATATTTCCTGTCTCTGGTAATGAGCGACGTAACACGATCTCGCGGGCTGAGAGTTCAGGCGGGGTCGTTACCACAACGCCGAAATACCAACTCAATGAATTTGTGTGTGTTTCTTAAATGTACCTTATCGCCGAAATACCACAATCAAACCTAACCTTACATAACCTAACATAACCTAGCGTAATATAACCTAACCTAACTTAACCTAGCCTATCTTAACCTAGCCTAACTTAACCTAGCCTAACCTAACCTAGTCTAACCTAACCTAGTCTAACCTAACCTAACCTAACCTTTGTGGCAGTCCTGCAATGACATTTTTCGGCGTTAGTGTACTTCGGCGTTGTGGTAATTCGGCGTTGTGGTACACAGCAGTTTTCTAGCTGTCGGCGTTGTGGTCAATTTGGCATTTCGGCGTTGTGGTGCGTCCCCGTTCAAGGCTCCACACAGTGGGGCCAAATCCGAATTCCCTGGCCAAAAGTCTTAAAATTATTTTTATTTTCGCGAATCCTGTAGTTATATTTTGAAATATAAGTGTCCAGGGCATCAAGAATTGCACAAATCACTTCGTTATGACGAATAGTTTTTGCACAGTAATTGAGAGAAGACAAAAAACTCAACTTTCAGAAAAAAAATTTAGGAATAAAAACGTCGTTTATTGATTGATGCAGTCACTTTTAGTTCAAAATTTTAGAGTTCTCAGAGGTACTAGCTTAATCTACGATATCTTCTGATTCTTCGGGTACATATTTCGTATCCGGAAAGCTACAACTACCTTGCAAATTAACGTATTTTAATAAAATAACGGTAACATTTAAGTAAATCTAACTGTTCTTTGAGCTACAAAATTTCCCCCGATTTCCCCCAACCGGTTTTTTGGGTTTTTTGGTACCCTTATATGTATCCTATATAGCCCTGAAAACGGCATTTGCTCAAACTTGCTCGTTTGAATGATACATAATTTTTAATTTGCCCGTGGAGTATATTCAGCTGCAGAAACTCAACTGGGCTGCGAGCGACGGTGACCGCCACGCGTGTTTTTGTTGGTTCTCGTGTTTTGACTGGAAAGTTTCGGAGGTGGTAAACAAAGATGAATTATCGTTTTTTTATTATTCTTTGTTCACTCTTAGCTGAGTTCTGAAATAAACAAAGCCGACTGTAAACAAACATTGTGAGTGACTGCCGATCGCCACGCACAGTAGTCGTGCGTAAGAAATAGTCACTTGTTATGTACCGTTTATAAATATTTTTACCGTGACTATTTGCAAACAATAATTGTTATAAATCGTTATAACAAATCACCATTGATCTGCAATATATTTAAATGTGTTAAGCATGTATTTTCTTACAATTGTGTTAGCAGACGAAATGTGTACACATACTTGATGCACAATTTACCAAGCACGCCCTGCGCTGCCTGGCGCTAGTTGTACTTCGGATTTTCGCGCGTACGGTTTTGTTTATTTGTCTGACTGACGCCATGCCAGACCGAGCTTTGTAAAGCACAAAACGCGAAAGCCATTGGAAAGTACTGAAGACCACTATTAGGCATAAAGTGCATTGTTTTTTCTTCGCACCTATGTTAAACAAATTACTACGGTTTGATAGTGACGACCCTGACCTTCCTAATTTCAGAAGAGATAGCACCACTGCCAGCCAGTGATTAGGCGAGTACCAAATTGCAACTCATCATCAAAGCCTGTCCGCTTCCCATCGGAATGCTGAGCGAGGAAGCTCAAGAGGCAAGGAACAAAGATTTCCGCCACTACCGAAGACATAGATCTCGGAAAGTTTCACGTATAGCTACAAATGCTGATGTTTTTCATCTAATGCTCGCCTCGTCCGATCTAATTATCTCTGCTGTACGGGAAACTCCCAAAAGATTCTCAGGCAGCCTGAGTGAGGATGTTGTTGCCCTCTTAAAACAACCTGATGTTGACAGTAGAAGTGACACCAGTAGGTACTCTTGATAGTGAATCTGAGGAAGACTGAGGGTTTTTCTTTCATTGCCATTTTAGCCAAAGACACTACACATCAAAAGAGATTTCATTATCATTCGACTGTTTTTCTTGTTTAGTAAATATATTTTTGTTGATTGTTTATCTTTAAAAAATATGGAAGCCTAAATCATTTCTTAGTTAATTTTAGCTACTTGTTAGCTTCGATTTAATTTTTATGGTATTAAAAAAGTTTACAAAATTATTTTTGATGTGCGTGTCAAATGCAAACCTAAGCAAACGATTTGCATTCACTGCCTTCAGCTTAATCACATCCGGATTTTGTTCGTCAGTCTTATACTTTTCAATATTTCAAATCAATTTCCAAATGACCACTTCATATTTAAAGGTAAAAACTGCGAGATTAAAATAAGTTTTATGGTATTTGAATTAAGCAGCCTCAAAAACCCCGAGGCTCTACTTTTTACGTCCAAATAATGTTTTGACACTTCCGAAGTTATTCCGAACAAATTGCGGAGAAGTCATCTCGAATTTTGAAAGCAACATTAACAGATTTGCTATCAGTTTTGTTGGGAACCCAACCAGTGGCGGATCTAGGATTTTGGTTTGGGAGGGGCTTGACCCAGCTGAGGCTAGGCTTTATCAAGGCAAACACTAAAACAATAGTGGACCCAGATGCTTTTGGAGGGGGCTTGAGCCCCTTCCCCCCCCTCTGGATCCGCTACTGAACCCAACCAAATCCCGTTTTCTGCGTCAAACGCTTCTTTTTGGCTGTTTCAAAGTAGTTTCGAAGTAACTAGTTTGAATTTTATGTAAAAATAAATAAATTGAATTCAGCGACCTCGAAATCATTCAGGGGAAAATATTTTAACGCTACTATCAATGTTGTGGTATTTTCGAAGTAATTTTGATTAAAATTCGAAGTAATTTTATCAAATTTTGACGTAACATTTAAAGATGTACAATTAGGGACCTCAGAAACCCAGCAAATACACAGTTTTCTGCGTCAAAGGCATATTTTCGCCGTTTTCGAAGTAATTTCGAAGTAAATATTTCTAATTTCGATGTAACAACAATGGATTTGAACTCAGCGACCCCGAAAACCCCCAAGTACGATAATTCGCGCCAACTGTCAAACCTTTTTGACTTTTGGCCAGGGAATTCGGATTTGGCCCCACTGTGCGCCGTGAAGGGGGAAGGTACGGGTGGAGGGGGAGGGTGACGTCACGGCGGGCAGGAGGAGGAGGTGAAGAAGCGGGGGAGGGGGGAGCTGCGCAGACGGCAGTGCGCAGTGCGCAGCTCGCAGGCGGCTCGGGTGATAAGGCACGACGCGCACACCGTAGCGGCCTCTGTCAGCATTCCTCTAGGCGCGCCACCCGAGCCGGTAGCGCAGCCGTCTCCACCCGTCTGCCGGCCACGTCTCCAAGCTATCGAGCCGAGGAGGACTACTAGAGACCGGAAATATTCACACATTCATTTCGCGATAGTCTGAAATTCGTATGTAGAGCCACGGAATTTTCGCACATTCATTTAGTCGCAAGCTAGAATGCAAACCTACACACTGTCGCACTGTGTTCATGATTGGACCGCAGTTGTTTGGACACGCCCCTCTACGACCGAGAGCCAATGATGCCCAGCTAGGAGAGAAGTGAGCGAATCAGGTAGTGCCAAATAACAAGGATAAAAATGTTCTCGCTAAGAAATCAACCAATGGGAAAATAAACATGGGTCGAGAACACCTATAACTTTGAATTCTATTCTGAGGCCAGAGGAATCCGCGATATTTCCGGGACTCTATTCATATGCGATATGCATATACCTTTATGCTGCTTTTGCTATTGGTAGGGGCAGGCATTTCTCGCGAATAAATCTGAACGCCCGTTAGACTGCAACAAGGTATACCCGCAACAGCAGTTTCTTCCTTGCGATTGGCGGCCGTCTGCGAGAGAAGTCGGCGCCTTGTAGGACCGAGCCACTCAGGACGCGTTTAATTCCGCAATGAATTACTCTGATTGGTGTTGTATCAATCGATATGTACCCAAAAAAAAAAATTCACCCAATCACGAAACACAGACGATGCTACCGTGTTTTAACTTATAACTAGTCTCGGAATCTTTTCGCGAAATATGCATGGCCCTAGCTATTGCCTCACTGTTCGTCTGGGCGACTCTGGGCCAATGAGAAACCTTCCACCAAATAAATATCGAATGACGGACAAACCAGTTGAGACATCTCGCAAGTAAGCAGCCAACGAATTGGTGCTATTTGCCCGAGTGTACAGAGGACTGTGTAGACTATCCTGGAGGTCATCGAAACCGCGAATTTTTCAGGTCCCTAGCGATCCGTAGTGGGCCGCTACACTGCATATGCGGCAGGAATTATATTTGCATACATGTTACTCCGAGCATATCCTCCGTGCGATTTTGACTTGTGTTATCCATGTATTTAATCATTTAAATGACTGGTTTTATCAATTGACTTAATAATAGCTTGGCTTCTGGGTTGTGGCCGCGTTCTTGGCGAATAATTCACCGACGTTTCGGTCTACATTGCAGTCGCCATCATAATAGGTAACTGCTCCCTGATGATGACGACTGCAATGTCGACCGAAACGTCGGTGAATTATTAACCGAGGACGCGGCTACAACCCAGAAGCCAAGCTACTTCAGACAATGGCCGTGAAAGCCTGCACACATTGTTAATTGACTTAATAATAAATTCAAAAAAAAACTTTAACGAAAATATATTATGTTCAGTTTTCTTTCTTAAGAAAAATAATTACTTCGATTTATGTGTGTGAACTTTGGAGATCTATAAGTAGGGACCGGAAAAATTCGCGGTTTCAATGACCTCTAGGATAAACTCCATAGTTCTACGTACACTCGGTCAAATGTCACCCACTCATTGGCTGCTGTCTTGTGAGACGTCCTAACGTAGCAGCCTGTGATTCGATAAAGCTTTGGTGGGGTGTTTCTCATTGGCCCAGAGTCATCCAGGTGAGTTGTGAGCCAATAGCATAGGCAGTACTGAGGTATAACTATTTCTATTTTAGCCTATCGCGAAATGAACCCGCGAATTTTTCCGGTCTCTATCTATAAGTATACAATTCGCTAAGATTTTAGTGTGAAAATATTTTAATATTAAATTTTAAATAAGAAAATTACTCGTAAAACATGATATTCGCTCCTTCAGTAAATCCTGGCCACATCTTTGCGGAAACGCAGAGATAAAGAAGGAAAATTCAAGGAAGAGACAGGAACTGAAGCACCTATTATTAGAGACCGGAAAAATTCGCGAATTCATTTCGCGATAGGCTAAAGAACAAATAGTTATACCTCAGTGCTGCCTCTGCTATTGGTTCACAACTCACCTGGATGACTCTGAGCCAATGAGAAACACTCAACCAAAGCTTTATCGAATCACAGGCTGCTACGTTTGGACGTCTCACAAGACAGCAGCCAATGAGTGGGTGACATTTGACCGAGTGTACGTAGAACTATGGAGTTCATCCTGCAGGTCATTGAACCCGCGAATTTTTCCGGTCCCTATCAATATGTATGGGAAATATTAGCCGAATACCTATTAGTTTTCAAAGTCGCCAAAAATACCTATATTGTACTATTTTAACAAAAATTCTAAATAAAATGAATGTTGTTGAGAACTGTGTCGATAAATTTTGTTTAAGCCCAAAATTACGTTATCTGCACTACATCTAAATATGTAGCCTATTCTTTTTTTTAAAATCATTATAAAAATAACCTACCACGTGTACTGAGATTTTGAAACAAACTGAAATTTAAAAACATTTTTCATACCTAACACTACTTTTATTTATATCTTATAATGTAAGAAAGTATAAAATATTAATTGATTTTATGTAGACTGGTAAGCAATACCACCTTCATTTATATATTAGTAACTTTATAAAAACTTATATAATGCTAACATTACACAAGAATTAATGTCATAGGCCTACAACAAAATAAATATTTTCCAACTATACTTGTAATAATATTAAACCATTACTAAATATTTAATAAAGTTTACGAATTAGTTTATAGCTTTTATTTGATCACATTAAACTTAACTTACTATATTTAATCATATGTCATATTTATAGGGACCGGAAAAATTCGCGGGTTCAATGACCTGCAGAATGAACTCCATAGTTCTACGTATACTCGGTCAAATGTCACCCACTCATTGGCTGCTGTCTTGTGAGACGTCCCAACGTAGCAGCCTGTGATTCGATAAAGCTTTGGTTGAGTGTTTCTCATTGGCTCAGAGTCATCCAGGTGAGTTGTGAGCCAATATCAGAGGCAGCACTGAGGTATAACTATTTGTACTTTAGCCTATCGCGAAATGAATTCGCGAATTTTTCCGGTCTCTACATATTTATTAGAGACCTGCAAAATTCGCGTTTTCGATGGCCTTCAGGATGTACTGCACATACCCCTGTACACTCAGGCAAATAACGCAAGTTCATTGGCTGCCGACTTGTAAGTCGTCTCAGCTGGTTTGTCTGTGATTCAATCCTTCTTTGGTTGAAGGTTTATAACTGGTTGAGATTCTTCCAGATGAACAGTAAGCCAATAACAAAATTATCTAAGAGGTATATGTGTTTGAATTCTAGCCTATAACCGAATGAATCCGCGAATTTTGCAGGTCTCTAGTCATATTAAAAATTTGTTGACGTTTTCTTAACAAACGAAATTTTGGAAAAAAAACAGTTTAAAATGTAGGCTCGGAGATGCTTGGCCTGTGCGCCTGATTTTGTACATGATCTGTTTTAACTTGTCGCCGAGTATCGACGAAAAATACCTCTTGGCTACAGACTGGATGCGCTTGGCCCCCAACTGGATGTGGCTGGCCACCTAATGGGTAATGGACATGCCTTCCTGATCACTAGGGCCATGACAATTTCGTGAAAAGATCCCGAGAGTAGCTGGAAGTTAAAACACTGTAGCATCGTCTGTGTTTCGTGATTGGGTGAGTTACTTTGAGGTGCATGTCGATTGTTACAATAACTAGAGACCTGCAAAATTCGCGTATTTATTCGGTGATAGGCTAGAATTCAAACACATATACCTCTTAGATAATTTTGCTATTGGTTTACTGTTCATTTGGACGAATCTCAACCAGTTATAAACCCTCAACCAAAGAAGGATCGAATCACAGACAAACCTGCTGAGACGACTTACAAGTCGGCAGCCAATGAACTTGCGTTATTTGCCCGAGTGTACAGGGGTATGTGCAGTCCATCCTGAAGGCCATCGAAACCGCGAATTTTGCAGCAAACTCGTCCTTAGTGGCTCGTGCAAACAAGGCAACGACTTCTCTCGCAGACGGCCGCCAATCACAAGGAAGAAACCGCTGGTGTGGGTATACCTTGTTGCAGTCCAGTAGGCGTTTAGATTTTTTTCGCGAAAATTTCTTGCCCCTACTGATCACTGAATAGATGTGTCTGGCCATCGACATTTCATACTTGGTCACCAACTGGTCGTGTCTGGTTAGTCACTTTACAGGTGAAAATGCCCCACTGCACACGTCCAATAATGTACAGGACTCGCTTCGCCTTCTAAGAAGACTGTAGAAATCGTGAAATGTTAGTAATTTGTTTTTTTTTTGTTCTCGCAGAAATTGTTTTTTTTATTTGTACTTTTAAGTTTTATTTCTTGAACCTGCCACCTTTCTGGTATTTTAATTAAATTACCTTTTTTTTTCGTATTGATCAAGGTCCGAACCGAGATGATCGAATAAATCATTATTTTAACATATGAGTTTTTGATGGTTTTTAGAATTTTTCCGAATTTCTTGCTAAATAATTACATAGTTTCAAGATGGCGGGTGTCACAGTAATAAACGATCCCTGCACTTTAGTGGTAAAAATTTAATCTAATATGTTAGTAGCACACTCTAGAAGATAAAAACAATATAACGTATCCAAGATGGTGGCCTTCAGCCGATGATAACAATATGGCTGTCATGACATTATACTGGCTAGCGTAATATCTGCCTAGGCATTAGTGGTGAGAGGTCAGGCTGTCGGTGGTTTCTGTGGAGGGAGAATCCATTTATAGGGACCGGAAAAATTCGTGGGTTCAATGACCTGCAGGATGAACTCCATAGTTCTACGTACACTCGGTCAAATGTCACCCACTCATTGGCTGCTGTCTTGTGAGACGTCCCAACGTAGCAGCCTGTGATTCGATAAAGCTTTGGTGGGGCGTTTCTCATTGGCCCAACGTCATCCAGGTGAGTTGTGAACCAATAGCAGAGGCAGCACTGAGGTATAACTATTTGTATTTTAGCCTATCGCGAAATGAATTCGCGAATTTTTCCGGTCTCTACGGATAATACTTACGGATTTTCAAGAAGGCGATCGTAAATAAAATTATAGCGTTATAAAATCCAAGCTGGCATGTGTAATGTAAGCAAGGAATTTTTATAATTTAATTAAATTTTAGTTAAGCTTTTTTTAAATTTTTTTATTAATAAATTACGTGTTAACTCTTGCTGGAAATCGAAAAAAGGACATAAAACAATCTAATAAATAATTATTATTATAGCAAATTTTTTAAAGGATTTTTATAATTTTTTTCCGAATTTATACTTAAATAAATACAGATTTTAAAAATGGCGAATTTCAAGAGGGCGAATGTGGCGTCATCCAAGATGGCCACCGAGGTCCCGTTCATAGTAAACGGGTAGCGGACACGCGCTAACATGGCTGATTCCTGACAATTGTCAAGCCACAACTGAGTAAGCCAACAAGTCATAGTCCCTGAAAAATAACATTGTCCGAGCAACCCCATATTTACACTACTGCTGACAATTAATCTTGAATCCATATGAAAAGATAAAAACACAATGTAATTAAACATACAATTTTTTTTGCTTCCCTGTGACGTTTATCTAGCACTATTTTAACATCTAAAGGTCTGGAATTTGTAGTGTTCTCAGTACGATCGACACTTATGTGAAAAATGTCAGGTCTTCAAGCTGAAGGCTTGGTCTCAAACGCTGAGCAGCTTATTTCATTTTTTTTGTAATTTCTTTTAGTTGAGAAATTTTTATCAATATTTATTCATATGGCTTTACTGTATTCGTTGCTAACCCACACATGTTCTTGCCAGATATTTACTAAACATAATTTTCGAGCTGTAAAAGGTCACGAAAGTGATGATAGGCCCTAATTAAGACGTGGGTATTTTTTATACCACTATGATATAGTATAGGATTTCCACAAAAGAATATCTTAGTTTCAAAGGTACATTATACCAGTTTAAATAAGACTATTTACAAATATCATACCTACACCAAATTTAAGATAAACTAACCTAGTATTTCTTACAAATGTTTAATATGTGCACCTTTAACTAAATGGCATACATCCAACCTTAAGTCCAATCCTTCCCGCACTTTGGTTAACACGTCCGGAGTAATGTAAACAATAGCCTCTTCAATTCTGTGTCTCAACTCTGGCAAATCATTAGGTAGCTGCGGAAAGTAAATAAAATTCTTATAAAGCCCCAAAGGGAAAAATCGCATGGTGCTATGTCAGGTGAACGTGGAGACAAGCGAAAAAGAGCTCTGTCGTCTCGACCATTACGACCAATCCAACGGTCAGGGGCTTTGACATTCAACCACTCTCGTGCAAAGAGATTACAATGGGGAGGGACTCCATCCTGTTGCCAAATAAAGTTTACAGATTTACTCTTAACAAAGTGCAGAACACAAAACGCTTTACGCCCAGGAGTCACCATTTTTGCTTAGATGGCGCTGCAAGCGAGAAAACAACAAAGCAGTACCCGCGCATGCGCTCATCCAAAACTGTTTGAGTTACTCTTTAATTGTGACCTTGGACCAAAACTCTACAAAGCTTACAGTTGATACTATTAAAATTTATAATTGAACATTCTTTTATTGACAAAACTGTACTTAGTAGATATCTTTTAAGAAAATGGAAGACGAAACATGAAATGAAAGATAGTTTTTGTGATAACTTTCTAGGAAAAAGACTCGTGAAAAGGCAATGAGAGGACAACGAAATAACTGAGCCTTAAGGAGCTCAAAAGATGTCTCGTCTGTCTTCTATCAGGCGTTCAAGATTGTTCGGCGGTGACACGTCTCACTCCGGCACTAGGACATTTGTGTCACTGGCCGCGCCCAAATTGGTCAGGTGAAATTCACTGCGTGTGGTCACGTGGGTGCTGTGTTGCCAGCCGTAGTCCACTCAATTCGGGTACACTCGCCTCTACATTCGGGCACACTCGCCTCTACATTCGAGTACACTCGCCTCTACATTCGAGTACACACACCTCTACATTCGGGTACATTCGCATCTACAATCGGGTACACACGCCTCTACATTCGGGTACATTCGCATCTACAATCGGGTACACACGCCTCTACATTCGGGCACACTCGCCTCTACGACGGAGAGACTAGTTCCTGCTTAATAAACATAATGAGCCGACATGGAGCAGTATTTCCGCGCTGTTTTGGGCTGAACAACAGCGACGGCGAGGCTAGAAATGACTGCAAGCCGTCTGCTGCTAGTCCCTGACTCCGAGTCCGGAGCACAATGCTCCCCCGGCACTAAGCGACTCTGACAGCGGGGTCGCCATAATCAGCTCCAGCGACGAGCGAGCGAGGTTTGACTAATATCCGTCAATAGGATCTGTGGGGCGACGGCGGGCGGCGGCCCATTGTGCGACCTCCATCTTGATCCGCGTGGCGTCAGGGGGGGGGGGACTCTGGGCGGGGCTTTGATGACAATGAATGTGTGCAGCGCTGGTATGCGGCCGCAGCTCTTCTGTCCGTGCGCCGCGCCGCTGTTGCCAACTGTCCGTGCTCCGCGCCGCTTTGGTCAACTGTCCGTGCGCTCCACTGTTTTGTCTAACTGTCCGTGCGCCGCGCCGCTTTGGTCAACTGTCCGTGCGCCGCGCCGTTTTGGTCAACTGTCCGTACGCCGCGCCGCTTTGGTCATCTCACCGTGCGCCGCGCCGCTGTTGCCAACTGTCCGTGCGCCGCGCCGCTTTGGTCATCTCACCGTGCGCCGCGCCGCTGTTGCCAACTGTCCGTACGCCGCGCCGTTTTGGTCATCTCACCGTGCGCCGCGCCGCTGTTGCCAACTGTCCGTGCTCCGCACCGCTTTGGTCAACTGTCCGTGCGCTCCACTGTTTTGTCTAACTGTCCGTGCGCCGCGCCGCTTAGGTCACCTGTCCGTGCGCTCCACTGTTTTGTCTAACTGTCCGTGAGCCGCGCCACTGTTGCCAACTGTCCGTGCGCCGCGCCGTTTTGGTCAACTGTCCGTGCGCCGCGCCGCTTTGGTCATCTCACCGTGCGCCGCGCCGCTGTTGCCAACTGTCCGTGCGCCGCGCCGCTTTGGTCAACTGTCCGTGCGCTCCACTGTTTTGTCTAACTGTCCGTGCGTCGCGCCGCTTTGGTCAACTGTCCGTGCGCTCCACTGTTTTGTCTAACTGTCCGTGAGCCGCGCCACTGTTGCCAACTGTCCGTGCGCCGCACCGTTTTGGTCAACTGTCCGTGCGCCGCGCCGCTTTGGTCATCTCACCGTGCGCCGCGCCGCTGTTGCCAACTGTCCGTGCGCCGCGCCGCTTTGGTCATCTCACCGTGCGCCGCGCCGCTGTTGCCAACTGTCCGTGCGCCGCGCCGCTTTGGTCAACTGTCCGTGCGCTCCACTGTTTTGTCTAACTGTCCGTGCGCCGCGCCGCTTTGGTCATCTCACCGTGCGCCGCGCCGCTGTTGCCAACTGTCCGTGCGCCGCGCCGCTTTGGTCAACTGTCCGTGCGCTCCACTGTTTTGTCTAACTGTCCGTGCGCCGCGCCGTTTTGGTCAACTGTCCGTGCGCCGCGCCGCTTTGGTCATCTCACCGTGCGCCGCGCCGCTGTTGCCAACTGTCCGTGCTCCGCGCCGCTTTGGTCAACTGTCCGTGCGCTCCACTGTTTTGTCTAACTGTCCGTGCGCCGCGCCGCTTTGGTCAACTGTCCGTGCGCTCCACTGTTTTGTCTAACTGTCCGTGAGCCGCGCCGCTGTTGCCAACTGTCCGTGCGCCGCGCCACTTTGGTCAACTGTCCGTGCGCTCCACTGTTTTGTCTAACTGTCCGTGAGCCGCGCCGCTGTTGCCAACTGTCCGTGCGCCGCGCCGCTTTGGTCAACTGTCCGTGCGCCGCGCCGCTGTTGCCAACTGTCCGTGCTCCGCGCCGCTTTGGTCAACTGTCCGTGCGCTCCACTGTTTTGTCTAACTGTCCGTGCGCCGCGCCGCTTTGGTCAACTGTCCGTGCGCTCCACTGTTTTGTCTAACTGTCCGTGAGCCGCGCCGCTGTTGCCAACTGTCCGTGCGCCGCGCCGCTTTGGTCAACTGTCCGTGCACTCCACTGTTTTGTCTAACTGTCCGTGAGCCGCGCCGCTGTTGCCAACTGTCCGTGCGCCGCGCCGCTTTGGTCAACTGTCCGTGCGCCGCGCCGCTGTTGCCAACTGTCCGTGCTCCGCGCCGCTTTGGTCAACTGTCCGTGCGCTCCACTGTTTTGTCTAACTGTCCGTGAGCCGCGCCGCTGTTGCCAACTGTCCGTGCGCCGCGCCGCTTTGGTCAACTGTCCGTGCGCCGCGCCGCTGTTGCCAACTGTCCGTGCTCCGCGCCGCTTTGGTCAACTGTCCGTGCGCTCCACTGTTTTGTCTAACTGTCCGTGAGCCGCGCCGCTGTTGCCAACTGTCCGTGCTCCGCGCCGCTTTGGTCAACTGTCCGTGCGCTCCACTGTTTTGTCTAACTGTCCGTGCGCCGCGCCGCTTTGGTCAACTGTCCGTGCACCGCGCCGCTGTTGCCAACTGTCCGTGACCACGCCGCTTTGTCCAACTGCTCGTGCGCCAAACTGTGCAGCTAAGTATATGCTAGTTAAAAAAAAGTTTAAACAGTTCCCGTGCGTGTAATTTTAATTGTTTTTATTTTAAAAAAACTGCTGTCGTAATTAATTGTATTCAAAGGTTAGTGAGACTTTTTTTTTTTTACTTAAAACATTTAATATGTTAACTAACGGATTGTCAAAGAAAACTTTCTACATGTTTCGTTCGCGAGGCTTTGTCTAGTTTTGCATTCCAATGCCACGAAAAAAAAATCAAACGTAGTACCAAAAATATGAAAAAAATAAAATACACGATATTTTAAAGTTTTTTTTAAATTTCATTTCTGTTTGCAAGGAAGATGCGAAATGAAGCGAGCACAGGATCGCTCAAGGGATTTGGGTGAAGACTATAAAAGTTTATGTTGGCGGTAATCGCCTGTGAGGCCAGCGGTCAGCCGGCGGCGCTGGCCGAGAATTTACGACCAGGAGACGGAACACTTCAGGTATAACCACCTCCCCCCCCCCCCCTCCACTTCTTCAGGTCACCGTGCCGCCAAGATGTATGGGCGTTTCAACAGTAACTGAAAACAAGCCGTCATTCGTCGGTTCAACCTACAGCCGCCACCAGCCTCGCCAATTAAAACTTTGCTCGGTTCAAATACGCCACAGTAAATAAGGGAACAAGGAAGGCTGAAAAAAACAACAACGCTAAACTTTTCACAGCAAAAAAAAAAAGCTTGTCCAAGCGTTCCCTTTCAGATTTTGACGTGGTAACGTCTTATAAATCGATGAACGCCGATTGTCACGTTCCGCCTGAGCCGAGCGTAAGCAAGAACCGGCCAACCACCGTGCCGTGCGAGAAAATCTTCTATAATATCAAACAGGTTAAAGCGGGCTTTTTTTTAACTAATTGTTCGTGATTATATTTAAACAAATTATTTAAAAGCAAATTTGCAAAAACCTGTAAATAATTGAAAATTAAAAAGTATGCAATTTTTCATCAATGTGTTCTTATGACGTTATCCCGTAAAATTATCGTCCGTAAACCGACTTTACAGACAGCACCCTTTTTTTAGTACACACATAAATGATTACATGAACGTGCTTTGGCCTTACGCGTTGTCAACATAGAGGTCATAAGAGACTATGGGTTTCGATGAGCCAAAACAGGAGGATTGGCGGAATGCACGGGTGAGGAAGCAGGAGCACCCGGAGAAACCCAACGGACTCAAAGTAACGCCGGCTACGCTTGCCTTTGGGCATCGACCCTAGATAGCTTCAAAGATGGATGAATGAATTTGGTTTTTACGTCTCATAGATAGAGACCAGAAAAATTCGCGAATTCATTTCGCGATAGGCTAAAATACAAATAGTTATACCTCAGTGCTGCCTCTGCTATTGGCTCACAACTCACCTGGATGACTCTGGGCCAATGAGAAAAGCCCCACCAAAGCTTTATCGAATCACAGGCTGCTACGTTGGGACGTCTCACAAGACAGCAGCCAATAAGTGGGTGACATTTGACCGAGTGTACGAAGAACTATGGAGTTCTTCCTGCAGGTCATTGAACCCGCTAATTGTTGCGGTCCCTATCAATATGTTTATAAACGGATGACGATGATAAGATGATAAGTCGGAGGAACAGTGGAATGACTGTGGCATATTGAGCCTACATCAGCGCTCTCTCGCGGCAAGAACAGCGCACGCAGACATGCCGTGCCCGGGAGGCGAACCCAGGACGTCCTGCTGCGAGGCCAGCCGCGGAGGTCCGAATGCGATCGGGAGACCCGGGGTATGTGACGTCAGCGAACTGGGTGTCCATCGTCGACGTGGACATTTCAATGTGATGGTGTCGACACAGTCGCTCTGATGGGGACGCACCACAACGCCGAAATGCCAAATTGACCACAACGCCGACAGCTAGAAAACTGCTGTGTACCACAACGCCGAAATACACTAACGCCGAAAAATGTCATTGCAGGACTGCCACAAAGGTGAGGTTAGACTAAGTTCGGTTAGACTAGGTTAGGTTAGACAAGGTTAGGTTAGACTAGGTTAGGTTAGGCTAGGTTAGGTTAGGCTTGGCTAGGATATGTTAGGTTAAGATAGGTTAGGTTATATTACGCCAGGTTAGGTTAGGTAAGGTTAGTTTAATTGTGGTATTTCGGGTTAAAGTACATTTAATAAACACACACAAATTCATTTAGTGGTTATTTAGGCGTTGTGGTACACAACAGTTTTCTAGCTGTCGGCGTTGTGGTAAATTTTGACATTCGGCGTTATGGTATTTCTGCGTTGTGGTAACGACCCGTCGCTGATGATTTCAAATAACTTGACTCCGACCTCGACGTATCTGTCTGGACGCGTCGATCGTCTACACAAAGACCTCCACATGTTCTCTACATCTCAATGTGAAATTAAGCTTTGATATTGAATATATGTGTTCTTATTATTTTGAAAATATAAAAATTATATATAAATTATTTCATCAGGTTTTAAAATTACTATTTAAAACTTTTGAAGTGAAACTTCTTTGCAGAAGGAGGGGCTACAATATTCGAGCGTTACGAAGATTCCGGCCGCACGAGGAGAACAGTGAGGCAGGTGGCAGAGGAGGAGAGTGCAGCAAGCGCTAGCGGTCGAATGGCAGACGGCAAAGGAAGGGGGATAGGTACGTAGCGGAGCATGCTGTATGCTGGTTGTAGCGGCCGGAAGGGGAGACGGCAGGGGAGAGGTGGGAATTCTCGTAACGCTGCTTGTGTTTGTCCACTCCTCAGTTATCGTAACGGCTAACATTTAACGCTGCCATATATATATATTTTTTAAATTTGTATGTGGGTGGTTTGTTCGAAAATTAAAATACCTAAAAAGCAAGAAGTTTCACTTCTGTCGTGAGTGGACTTCACGCGCGCAATTTCTTAAAAAAAATATTTTTGCTAAAAAAAATCTTTGAAGTATAATAAAGACTACGCCATGTTAGTCGGGGATGGTCTTATGTCGAGCTTGTGATACGCACACGCCAACCTGATGTCGACAATCAATTAGAGACAGGAAAAATTCGCGGGTTCATTTCGCGATAGGCTAGAATCCAAGTGCGTGTATCTTATTGCCGCTTCAGTGATTGGAACACAGTTTGCCTGAAGGATTGTGAGCCAATGAATGACCCTCAACGTAAGAAGTATCGAATCATAAGTAGAGACCGGAAAAATTCGCGGGTTCGATGACCTCCAGGATAGACTCCAATATCCTCTACACACTCGGGCAAATGCCAACTGTTCACTGGCTGCTGACTTGTGAGTCGTCTCGACTGGGTGGCCTGTGATTCGACACTTCTATGAGTGAGGGTCTCTAATTAGCCCTCAGTCCTCCAGATCAACAGTGAACCAATGGCATAAGCAGCACTAATGTATATTTATTTGAATCTTAGCATAACACGAAATGGATCCGCGAATTTTTCAGGTCTCTAATCATAAGTAGAGACCCGGAAATTTCGCGAATTCGTCTGGCCACAGGGTAGAATTCAAAGTTATAGGTGTGCTCGACCCATGTTTACTTTCCCATTGGTTGATTTCTTAGCGAGAACATTTTTATCCTTGTTATTTGGCACTACCTGATTCGCTTACTTCTCTCCTAGCTGGACATCGTTGGCTCACGGTCGTAGAGGGGCGTGTCCAAACAACTGCGTGCCAATCACGAACACAGTGCGAGAGTGTGAAGGTTTGCATTCTAGCTTGCGACTAAACGAATCCGCGAAATTTACGGGTCTCTAGTAATTTGTAAATAATATTCCTTTGGCCAATATCTGACCACTTTTTTTTTTTTTTGCAACTACGACCTTTCTTTGTGAGATAGCACCTCCCGAAAAGCCATCCTGAAGCCGCCATTGCTAGAGATCATTCAAACGGAGAATTTTTTCCGGACTGTAACAATCGTGTCGCCTCGACGCGTGGGGCGGAACATCCAGGAGGTACCCGGGGGGCGCTGGTGCGAGCGAGGTCACTGAGGTCACTGGGGTCACGGCGGGAGAGACGGCGATGATGGAGCACTTCTGCAGGTCTGGACCGGCACGGCCATGGCATCAGTGCTCGGCAGGTACGCACTCTCGCTTCACAGGCCGGAGAGAGACGGAGAACCCCGATACTTGACACTCGGCCGAGCAAAACAACACAGGCGTCGTAGATGAGGAAGATTTTCCCCCCGCGATAAGCATAACAACCCTGTCCCTGCATTCGGAGCGCCATCTGCTCCCGCGGTGCAGAGTCCAGACGGCAGAGTTCTTCCTCCTCGCTCGCGACGCAGCGCTGTCACGTCCGTGCGACGAGTCCTTGACCCTTGACCCCTGTGGCCGGGCACAGCGGCCAAGGCGAGTCCGCGATGGCTTGTCGATGCCTTCTGCAGCAGGGGACAGCAAGCCGGCAACCAGCAGCCTAGCCACCCAACAAGTACCTTGACAGACATTATTCGCACTCTAACTAACCGAGTTGAAGAAATTTTGCTCTGACAATAAATCAGTTACCAAAGAACAAAATAGAAACTTAAAACAAATGGCGACCCATCAGGTACATAAACCAACACATGACAACCCACAAACATCTGCCAAAATAAACCAATTGGCTGTTTCGTTATTCCCTACGTCCGTGGCCTTTCTAATATATATATATATATATATATATGACTGGGAAACAAACATGAACCAAGATTGTCTTATTTAAAGTCCAATTAAAGTATTAAAAGCACAATCACCAGAGTATAACCAACCGCAGATATGTTCCAATGTCAAAACTATGTTTATCAGATCCCCTGTGAATGTAAATGGACATACAGTGGAGAAACTGGCAGAGCTTTTTCAACACACATTAAGGAACACAAAAGCAATATAAAGAAGGTTGAAACTAAAAATATAGACTCGTCGAAGATACCAGGAACAAAAGTCATAATATATTGTGCGACAGTGCTACTCAACTCAAACAAGAAGAACACCCAATTAAAAAATAATAATAATAATCAGATCTATTTGTTTGCATTAAAAATTTTATCAGTCAACAAATTATTGATTTAAGAAAAATATGGATACCTATAATTAAAACTGAATCTATGTTACCACATAAATAAAAGTAGCTAACCAACTAACTACCCTCGCAGCCAGACACCAGTCAATAACACGAGCTCTAAGATTCACGGCTAATCAGAGGAATGGTCGCCTGTCATTGGTTGCGCCAAGAGAGGGCGTCGATGGTATACATACCACCTGTTTTCCAGAGTAACGGGAGTACACCCTGTTACGTAGAAATGGCCTATGTCTAGAGCCACGGAATTTTCGCGGATTCATTTAGTCGCAAGCTAGAATGCAAACCTTCACACTCTCGCATTGTGTTCGTGATTGGCCAGCAGTTATCTGGACACGCCCCTCTACGACCGTGAGCCAATGATGCCCAGCTAGGAGAGAAGTAAGCGGATCAGGTAGTGCCAAATAACAAGGATAAAAATGTTCTCGCTAAGGAATCAACCAATGGGAAAGTAAACATGGGTCGAGCACACCTATAACTTTGAATTTTATCCTGAGGCCAGAGGAATCAGCGAAATTTTCGGGACTCTACCTATGTTCAAGAAAACATCTTAAAACTAAAGTTATTTTAACTTTAAATTTCAAACTAATATTTAAAAAAAATGTTTCAGATGAACTACTAAATAGATTTAAATTTAAGAAAAGCGCATTTTACACTATTTGAGGACCTTAAAATATAGTTGAAAATATCCCACATGAGTACGAAAAAAAATGTATAAGGAATTAAGTGAAATTCACTAAAATTTGATTGAAAAAATGTATTCTTTTTTTAGTTTATGTTTGTCCACTCTCAAAGTCACAGCACCAGAACTCACACCGGGGCCAAATTCAGCACAACTGGCATACAGGTTTAATAAATCCTCGACTGTCTCACTTCGTGGCTAACCTGCACTTAGTCACGCTAGTCAGGCCAGTCACGCAGTTATGGCACATTTGGGCCAGGCTGACAACTTATGAAATCAAAGTTTGATCCCACCCGCAGCAACTGTACACATTTGCACTCTGTCTGGCGTCAGATCAAGAAATACAGTTCAATTTATGAACGTGTCACTAAAAGTGAATTTTATAAATTATTGGCCAACATAAGGAAAGGAAAGTAACATAAACTGTTAAAAATTTCGTTGAGTAATATAAAAAAATGTTAAGAAATTTTATATTTTTTCGTGTGAATTTGATAGATAAGTACAGTTGGCGTACATAGATTTAAAACCACAACACTGAAGAACATTGACAGGAATGTAAGAAATTAAGGACGTATAAAGTACATAAGAAATTACGTAGCATGATTGTAACTTTTTTTTGAAATTCTATCCAAAAAAAGTAGAAAAGTTAATAGTTTAATTTTTTATAGTAACATAGCCTATAACCAAAATAAATCAAGCAGACCATAACAAGGCGAGCAAGAATTCCATATTCGACAGAAAAATGAGCGATAAAAGGGTAAGTTTTTTATTATAGAAATATAGCCAAAGGTAATTAAGCAGGAGATAAAGTATTTGGTATGATTTATAAACATGCACAATCTTCCAACTCTTTTTTACCACTTTCCAAAATTCTACAGCTAAAGGGGTGGAAAGAGTGTATATATGGTTTCACTACAAAAATCATAATTTTGTTCTCATCAAACTGAATCTAATATATTTGGGATTGATTAACATAATTTAATTGCTTTCTTTTATTCATCGTTTTCGGAAATTTCATCTTTAAAGTTGTACGAGCAGTGAGTAGATTTATGTTTCCGATAGAAAAAAAAGTATCCACAAGATCAATTCAAGTTTAATACAAATATAAATTTTTTATAAATATTTAGGATTTGACACCTGAGGTAGTAAAACCGGATGAGTTGGGTTTTATTAGGTTAAATGATAGGACCGTATTTATTAAATCTGTAGTTCTAAAATTCACAAAGGCACATGTGGGAGTGAGTGAAAATGTTCTGAATTTATTTTCATCAAAATTAGATTATACTACTTGCTAATCTACTAATACGTTCGGTAATAAATTTGATAACTGTGATATACATAAAAAAAATATGCGATTGTTTCAAACAATCTTAAATTAGTGTACGTATATGAAATGAGGTTAAAGTAAGGTGAAGTTTAATTTTTATTATTCTGTGCAAATAACGAAATTAAATTGAAGTGGAAATTCAAAAGATTATATTGTTAAATTTTTTATTAAAATATATGAGTGTTTTAATTATTTTTAATAACAAATTTTGCTAATAAAATGAAAACGAGATAAGCGCAATTTCATCAAGATAAAATATATCTTCGAATACACTAAAACGGGAGTTATGAAATCAGGATACTTAATCCATACTAAAAATTAAGCAGGCTTAAGCCTTGACAATTACTAAATTTCAATCTTAAACGGTTTTTTATGGACTAAATCTGATATAGGCTACAGCTGATGTTCATTGCGTCTATTTCTTTAGTTCAAATAATTTAAATATTTCATATACTTTTCTTAAAATGGTAGAATAAGCTACAACATTTTCTGACATTTTCACGAGTGAAGGCGTAGGTTATCAGATAGTATACTACAGAGGGAAACTCTGCTAGGAAAAAAGTTTGTAACCGCCACAATATAGTTTGTCAATATATACTTAACTAAATAATTTGTGGTTACAACAAAATGGTTTTCAGTACCTACGAAGTGGCTTAAAATTATTTCTAACATATATATATATATATATATATATATATATATATATATATATATTAACACTACGAAATTGTTTGGGTGTATTAAGTATTATTTTACAGGGTCTATAAGGACAAAAAATATTTGGTGTCTGGTTGCTAAATAGTTTTTCTTTTGGAGTAGAGGTTTAAGTGTTTTTTTTTTACAATATCCCTTGTGTAAAACTGGTAAAAACTAATGGCTCGTTTTGATATTTGGATACAATAAATTACAGAAAGTTGGAATTTATACCTCATCAACAAGGACATAATTTGTTGCCTCCCTTACTTAGTATTTATGTATAGGTGGAGAAATTGACCTACTTAATTTATCTGATATTATTTTGATTACAATAGATGCGTTATGTATTTTGAAGATAAACCACAGACGAATAAGAAGGAGGTTAGGTCAGGCCGGTCGCTAAGGCCTACGCAGTATTAGGTTTGCTCGCCGGATACTCTGTGAACCATGCATATGTAGGTGGAAGTCTACATTTATCTATTACATGAAGATTCTTTCATCACCCTACCTATAAAATGTGTAGGCCTATGTTTAAAACCATTAATTCATTATAATAATATTAGCTACCGGAGTTACAGAAATGAGATTTTTTTTCTGTCTCTTCTCATTCATTCGTGAATAGGTTTAACAAAATTGCATTTTAATGCAATATTTGCGAGTGAATATTTTCATTACACTAGAGTTTTTTTGGTTTATATAATTTTATTAAATGTACTGTATTTTAAAATTATTTTCCTCTAGCTTTGGGTATTAAGCAATTAAAATGTTCTAGTTTTACTATTACAAGAAAACTAATGGTATATGATGTAAGTTATGTATTAACTAGATGATAAAATACAATATAAAGGTATTTACCAATTTATTGGCGAACAGTCCGCAACTTATGTTTATTTATTCTATGTAGCAGTTTATGAAACCTACTTATCAAGTTATTAAAATTATTTAATCAACTTTACTTATGTGTTAAAAACACTTGTATAATTAAATAAAAATTAATTAACTGACTCTACCCATAAAATTGGCTGTAAATAAGGATATTTATGCTAGTTGATGACGTAACAAAACCAAAAATTATCTAAAAATATGCTGTATTAAAATTAAGAAGCCAGAGAATATAGTGCATTTAAGAGATTATCAAACAATACATAAACGCTTAAAGTAAATTATTAAAAAGCAAAAATCCTTTACCATTCAAACTGTTTACTTACTTTCGGACAAACACACACACATATATATATACATATGTTGTGAAAAAATTTGATTTAAAACTTAAAGTATTTAAGACTATCCTACCATTATATAAACAAACTTTGCCAAATGAATTTCAATGAAAACATTTTGCATAAGCATAACATTGAAAATAATTCATCACCATGTCAATAATTTAATGACCCTGGTGCACTAAAGTAAACTACTGAAGTATTTCATTATAATTATTGATGTTCTTGTAAAAATTGTGTAGTATGTTTTTTTTTGACAGTTCGCCTGAAATGCTCATTTCAGATTACGTATTTAAAAATTGAAATTTAATTGTATGAGCGTATAAACTGTAGCCTAAATTATTTATGCTATATGATATGCCTTATTTCAAAAGCGTACTGTTCTTACTTATGCAGCAAAGTATACAATACTTCAGGATGAGACTAGCCGAAAATGTGTTGCCAAAAGGCTGAACCAAACATTCTGTGAAACTGTGCATGTTGAATAGTCAACTGGGCCAACTTAAACAGCTACACTTAAACGTCATCAAAACAACCCCACAAAAACAGAAGATGCTATTATTATAAAAAGTTCAATAATGTAAACAAAAACTAATACACACTTAGAACTTACATGAGTTGACCAGTTACCAAAATTGATAATTAGATTTAAAGAAATTATATACTCTACGTAAATTGTTAGTTATATATTCTACTTTTCTCATTATAGTTTGGTGTTACTAAACCGGGGCAAAAACGGTAATTTCACATTTTAAATTGACCTTAAATTGACATTAAGTTTCAGGACTGGGTGGACCAATCAATATTTTGGAATAAAACCTGTGTGCATTCTTATATCTTCAAGTGCTGGTTACATCTACAGGAAATTTATACATTCAAAATAATAACAGTACAAAAATTTGGTA
This sequence comes from Bacillus rossius redtenbacheri, assembly GCF_032445375.1. Lineage (NCBI taxonomy): Eukaryota > Metazoa > Arthropoda > Insecta > Phasmatodea > Bacillidae > Bacillus > Bacillus rossius. The sequence continues at coordinate 131,054,055 of NC_086331.1, read as the reverse complement.
AATCCAGATTCAAACAACTTTACTCTCATTAATTTCACTGTAAAAAGTGAAGCAATTTATTTGTTCTCCTTTTATTTCTGTGATTTTGTTACTCTGTATTTTCTCAAAATTTAAAAAATAATAAAATTAGTAAATTAGTCATTGAATCTTGATCATCATTAGTAATAACTAAGGATGGTGCTCAAATTATAGCCAAAGTTTGACATTTTTGATAACTTTATCGACGTCCCATACTTCATTTAACTGCTATAATGTACCGCTATTCTTAATTCATTTCGTAAAAGCACTCTTTAAAAAAATTGAACGAAGAAAATCTGACCGACATTATCTTCATCAGCCTGGTATGTAATTAACAAGTGTCGAGACAACTTTCTCTTTTAGTTAACGTGACACCTGTCGAACTCCAACAGCCTGTACTCCCGACAAACTTTAAACAAAGTCCGTTACGACGAAAGCGTTTCCTTTGCTGTCCACCTCGAGTAATTAAAACTATTTTTGAGTTAACATTTAAAAAACAAAATCGAAGAAATTTGGGTTATTTAATCTCCCTTCCTTTTGAACAGAGACAGTTACATCGGTTCAATAAGAATTTGAAAGTTTCTTCAGTGAAATTATTAAAAAAAAAATAAAAAAATAAAAAATGATCATGTGACGTACATTTTAATACATGGCCAAAAGATTGAAAAGATTTTTTTTTTTAAACACTGAACACATATATGTAATGTTTCTCTTTGCAAAGGATTTAATTTTGATTTTAAAATGGCGTGTATAAAAATCGTGCAACCTCCATTGCAGACGATCGGATAACATTTAATAAATAACGAGGATAAAGCCTATTAGGAGCATGGTGCAGTCACGAGGGAGGAATGAATATTGAGCGCGCTCGTGCAACTAGGGTAAGAGAAAGAGTGCAGGTACTAAATAAAATAGTTAAAGAAGTGGATGGATGGTGTCGCAAGAGCACGAAAAAAAAAATATTTGGAAGATAATTTAAGAACCTGCAGTATTCATGACACTTCAACAGGAGGACTAAGCAAGGTGGAGAAGAGCAGAAAGAATAAGGAAAGTGGTACAGAACAGGGGGGCAAAGAAATGTACGGGGGGTTAAAACAATAAGAAAAAGAATTTTTTTCAGGTGACTCAATGGACTGGCCTCGTAGAGCGGACATACTTTTTTTTCTCTCGAGAACTATGCAAATTTTTTTTTGAGCGCGTTCTTAAAATTCTTCATAAAAACGGAATATAGCAGCGGTTTCTAAAGTGTTCCCCAGTGCCAAGTCCAAAACACAAGTCAAAATCGTACCAAATAATTAAGAAAAGCTGTATATAATAAACTTATACGTAGAATTTCACCTAATTACATTTATTGTAGCTAAATTAATATTAAGTTTTACTCTGAGAGACGTAATGTTGTTTCTCTAATAGCTTAATGAAACGGTATCCGATTTAATACAATTTCTTGGACATATGTAATTGCAGTTTTCAACTGTTTGTCCTGGAAAAAAATTCCAAAAACGCAAATGAAGAATTAAAAGTGAAAACATAAACCAACATTAAATAAGCCAAACTCAACTGATGTAAAACAGTTAACCCAACGATGGACCTGAACAGGTATTATAGACAACACAACGACGACAGCATGACGAACACATTCAAACTTAAAATATCAGACAGCACAAGAATTTCGTGGAACGAATAATACCAGTTAAGGTTCATCGCTGGGTTTATTTGTTTGACATTAGCTGATTTAGGCTTGTTCTCTGTAGATTTATGTTTTCATTTTTTATTCTTAATTTGGGCTCTTGTAATTTTTTTCCACGACAAACAGCGAAAATTGCAATGGTGTATGTCAGTATTTCCAACAAATAGTACCTATAAAATCATAATTACCAATAGCTAGAGACGGGAAAAATTCGCGGATTCATTTCGCGTTATGCTAGAATCCAAACAACAATACCTTCATGTTGGTTCTGTGATTGGCTTACAGTTTGTCTGAAGGAATTTGAGCCAATGGAAAACTTTCAACCAAAAAAAGTATCGAATCGCAAGCGTCTCAGTTGACAGATGTCATGAGTCGATAGCCAATGGGCAGGTGGCATTTGCCTAAATGTGTAGGGGATTGTGGAGTCTAGCCTAGAGGTCACTGAAAGCGCGAATTTTTCCAGTCTCTACCAATAGCATCATTCATTTAAAGAAAATATCCAATACTTAGAGACCTGCAAAATTCGCGGATTCATTCGGTGATAGGCTAGAATTGAAACACATATACCTATTAGATAATTTTTCTATTGGCTTACTGTTCATCTGAACGAATCTCAACCAGTTATAAACCCTCAACCAAAGAAGAATCGAATCACATACAAACCAGCTGAGACGACTTACAAGTCGGCAGCCAATGAACTTGCGTTATTTGCCCGAGTGTACAGGGGTATGTGCAGTCTATCCTGAAGGCCATCGAAACCGCGAATTTTGCATGTCTCTACCAATACTATAACTTACAAAGAATAAATGGTTTTCTGGACTTCAAATTCCTAAAGCACAAAGCTGAATGGCATACTTCACAAGAATTGAACTTGTCATTTCACCTTGTACGTCCCAATATAACTCTCGTACGAAAACTAACATCACTCGTTTACACATGGGTAGAGACCTGCAAAATTCGCGGATTCTTTCGGTGATAGGCTAGAATTCAAACACATATACCTCTTAGATAATTTTGCTATTGGCTTACTTTTCATCTGGACGAATCTCAACCAGTTATAAACCCTCAACCAAAGGAGGATCGAATCACAGACAAACCAGCTGAGACTACTTACAAGTCGGCAGCCAATGAACTTGCGTTATTTTCCCGAGTGTACAGGGGTATGTGCAGTCTATCCTGAAGTCCATCGAAACCGCGTATTTTGCAGGTCCCTAGCAATCAGTCATAGCTATTTGGTTTTGAATTCGCATTTTGCGAAACTTATACTTTTCTGCTCCCTTTCACTGATTAGTTCTGTGACTGCTTCAACTGGGGCGACCTCGGCGTGCCGTTATTGCACGCAGTTCCTTGTGGCCTCGTCCACTGAACCAGAGTCAGCACCGCGTGGCTCTAGCGGTGTCTGAGACTGTGACTCGTACGCAGCCACGTCCCAGCAGAGCGACCCCATGTATGACAGCGCCCAATCAACGATATACACTGACAGAAAATAGTTTTGATGTTTGACTCATTTGCTTGCAGTCAAATCACTAGCGGCAGGCATTTTTCGCGAATAAAATCTGATGGCCTGTTAGACTGCAACAAGGTATAACTGCAACCAACGGTTTCTTCCTTGTGATTGGCGGTCGTCCGCGGGAAAAGTCGTTGCCCTATTTGACCGAGCCACTCAGGACGAGTTTGCTTCCGCGCTGAATTACTGTGATTGGTGTTGTGACAGTCGACATGTGCCCGATGGAAACTCACCCAATCACAGAGCACAGACGATGCTACAGTGTTTTAACTTTCGGTTAGCCTCGGAATCTTTTCGCGAAATATGCATTCACCTAGTCATGTCATCACTAGAGACCTGTAAAATTCGCGGTTTCAAATCCCTAAATGATAGACTCCGTGATCCTCTATGCACTCGTGCAAATTACATCTGAGGATTGGTTACCGACTCGTAACACCTGTTGACTGGAATGATCGTGATTCGCTAATTCTTCTGTTAAAGATTTTTCATTGGCCCAGAGTCCTTCAGATAAACTGTGGGCCAATCACTGAAGCGAAATAATGTCAAAAGTATTTGGACTCTATCCTATCGCGAAATGAATCCGCGAATTTTGCAGGTCTCTAGTCATCACTCATCAGTAGAGACCTGCAAAATTCGCGGATTCATTCGGTGATAGGCTAGAAGTCAAACACATATACCTCTTAGATAATTTTGCTATTGGCTTACTGTTCGTCTGGACGAATCTCAACCAGTTATAAACCCTCAACCAAAGAAGGATCGAATCACAGACAAACCAGCTGAGACGACTTACAAGTCGGCAGCCAATGAACTTGCGTTATTTGCTAGAGTGTACAGGTGTATGTGCAGTCTATCCTGAAGGCCATCGAAACCGCGAATTTTGCAGGTCTCTACTCATCAGGCAGGTACAAATTACTTTAGCATTCCATTTTCCACTTTGAAGAATATTGTTAATTCTATAAAGGTATCTACAACTTTACACGGGAAATTTAATTTAAAGAAATAAATTTCGTCGGAAATACATTGGTTTTTATTTTTGAGGAAGAAAATAATTTAATGAGTACCTATTTACTCTCAGCCAGAAGAGGATTTGGCTTCATTCCAGGTTAATTGCATTCAGTTGCATCAAAGTATTCTGAAAAGAAAGGGATTCAGTGACCATGTATTGGAGTGACGCAACAAGATTTAGACACATTTTAATTTCGGGGATTCATTTGGTTTCAGGTTAGAGTTCATAGTTCTAAGTGTACTGTGCTCTCATACACTTCCCTATTGGCTGAAATATAATGATTCGGTCTCTCTACTGCTAGTTGGGAGGTGACTGGCACACAATTGTAGAGGGGAGTGGCGGAACTATCGCTAAAATATCATCAAAGCAATGCTAAGATAAAGCATTGTGAAGTCCATCCGGGGACCAAAAAAAAATCCGCGATTTACTGGGTCTTTAGTTATAAACAAGGAGATGTTTTTCAGTTATGTGTAACCCAGCAATAATCATTTTAAAAACTTGATAAAATTACATTTTAAGTCTATCTGGATTGATATGAATAGTTGTGGTTCAACGTATTCATAGGGACTGGAAAAATTCGCGGTTAGAATGACCTCTAGGATGGACTCCACGATCCTCTATGTAGGCGGGAATATTACACCAGCTCATTGGCTACTGACTCGTGACACCTGATAACTGGGATGCTTATGATTCGATACTTCTTACGTTGAGGGTCATTCATTTGCTCACAGTCCTTCAGGCAAACTGTGTTCCAATCACTGAAGCGGCAATAAGTTACACGCACTCGGATTCTAGCCTATCGCGAAATGAACCCGCTAATTTTTCCTGTCCCTAAGTATTTATTAATGACTGGCTAATGAAACGAAATACGCGAGGCATTATTGGAGTTGTGCGCGCAATGGTTCAGTAAGAAAACGGCTCGAGTGGTATGGAGCGAGGTTGCGCTTGTGAGCGTGTAAGCGTGGCTGCCTCGCTGGAGGGGAAGTGGCCGGGGAGTGGGGGAAGCTCCCCCTCCCCTCGCGGCGCTATCCCCTCCCCCCGGCGCGGCAGCCAGCGCACAGCGAAATAATACAGAATTGCTGCCATCTGACCCTGCGCTCTTGACCGCGTAATATTTAAAAGAGGAGTGCGCGCGCTGGCTAGACGGAGACCGTCCGGCCCGGGTAGGAGGAGTTTCGACACAAAGGAAACGGCCAATGAGAAATGAGGTGGGTGGAGTGGAAGGCGTGGCCTCACTCCGCCTTGCATTTCATACAAAAATCTCCGGGCGTCGATTTTTTTTTCTTTCCTTGTACTCTTCCCCTACTCCCGCTCTCTCTCTCTCTCTCTCTCTCTCTCTCCCTTTATCCGTTGCTCTCTCGCTCTCTTTCTCGTTTCTCGTTCTCGCTCCTTCTCTGTTCCTCCTTCGTTGTTTATTCGTTCGCATCGCGTGAGCTGAATTTTCGCGCTCGGGGAGATCGCGATTGTCGGGCGTCATGACGTCACGCAGACGACTCCCGCCCCAAGCAACACCTGCTGAGCGCCTCTCGCCGGGGCACCCTGTAGCCGCGCGCTGCCGCGACACACACGGACAACCACCGAAACTTATGAGTAGAGACAGGAAAAATTCGCGGGTTCATTTCGCGATAGGCTAGAATCCAAGTGCGTGTAACTTAGTGCCGCTTCAGTGATTGGAACACAGTTTGCCTGAAGGACTGTGAGCCAATGAATGACCCTCAACGTAAGAAGTATCGAATCATAAGCATCCCAGTTAGCAGGTGTCACGAGTCAGTAGCCAATGAGCTGGTGTAATATTCCCGCGTACATAGAGGATCGTGGAGTCCATCCTAGAGGTCATTCAAACCGCGAATTTTTCCAGTCCCTACTTATGAGTAAAGACCCGTGAATTTTGCGGATTCAATGACCTCCAGGATAGACTCCAATATCCTCTACACACTCGGGCAAATGCCAACTGTTCATTGGCTGTTGACTTGTGAGTCGTCTCGACTGGGTGGCCTGTGATTCGACACTTCTATGAGTGAGGGTCTCTAATTGGCCCTCAGTCCTCCAGATTAACAGAGAACCAATGACAGAAGCAGCACTAAGGTGTATTCATTTGAATTTTAGCATAACACGAAATGAATCCGCGAAATTCACGGGTCTCTACTTATGAGTAGAGACCTGCAAAATTCGCGGATTTATTCGGTGATAGGCTAGAATTCAAACACATATACATCTTAGATAATTTTGCTATTGACTTACTGTTCATCTGGACGAATCTCAACCAGTTATAAACCCTCAACCAAAGAAGGATCGAATCACAGACAAACCAGCTGAGACGACTTATAAGTTGGCAGCCAATGAACTTGCGTTATTTTCCCGAGTGTACAGGGGTTTGTGCAGTCTATCCTGAATGCCATATAAAGCGCGAATTTTGCAGGTCTCTACTTATGAGTAGGGGCAGGCATTTTTCGCGAAAACGTCTGAACGCCTATTAGACTGCAACAAGGTATACCTGCACCTGTGGTTTCTTCCTTGTGATTGGCGGCCGTCTGCGAGAGAGAAGTCGTTGCCTTGTTTGACCGAGCCACTCAGGACGCGTTTACTTCCACACCGAATCACTGTGATTGGTGTTGTTACAATCGATAAGTACCTGGGAGAAACTTACCCAATCACGAAACACAGACGATGCTATAGTGTTTTAACTCTCGTCTGGTCTCGAGATCTTTTCGCGAAATCTACATGCCCCTACTTATGAGTAGAGACCGGAAAAATTCCCGGGTTCAATGACCTGCAGGATGAACTCCATAGTTCTACGTACACTCGGTCAAATGCCACCCACTCATTCGCTGCTGTCTTGTGAGACGTCCCAACGTAGCAGCCTGTGATTCGATAAAGCTTTGGTCGGGTGTTTGTCATTGGCCCAGAGTCATCCAGGTGAGTTGTGAGCCAATAGCAGAGGCAGCACTGAGGTATACCTAACTATTTGTATTTTAGCCTATCGCGAAATGAATTCGCGAATTTTTCCGGTTTCTAGTTATCTGTTCATTGGCTCAGCAAATGAATCTCCGCGTGAAGTGAAAATACAGCAATCTGCAGCCGTTCATTTAACACCATCTCTGAAGTTGTGGCAATTTTTATTTGATGTTTAGAGCTACTTCTAATTCAAATTCACCAAAAAAACTAAATCGGAAAATTTAGGACTAAATACTTTCCATTTACTAAAACAAAAAGCTGTTCGACTTGAAGAATAAACCACTGAATGTCGAGCTACGGTTGAGACAGACCTGTTACCGAGCTAGTTGGTAATGTCGAAGTCTCTGGTTGAAGTCCCACTTCATCTATTCTGATTTTGGTGCTTAATATTTTATAGAAATCACTACAAGAAAATGCCGCGACGGTAGGTACGCTACAATGAGCCATTGACAATTCCTTCCTCGGTTTAATCACTCAACGAGGTGTTGGATAAAATTCTAGCAGTTCCCTATCTGCAGAGACCGGAAAAATTCGCGATTTCAATGACCTGTAGGATATACTCCATGATCCTCTATGTAGGCGGGAAAATTACATCTGCTCATTGGCTACTGACTCGTGGCACCTGTTCACTGGGACGCTAGTGATTCGATACTTCTTTTGTTGAAGGTTTTTCATTGGCCGAGTGTCATTCAGATAAACTGTGGCCCAATCACTGATGCGGTAAAAAGGCAAACGTATTTTGATTCTAGCCTATCACGAAATGAATCCGCGAATTTTTCCGGTCTCTACCTATCTGGTCACTGGTTTTTGTATCACGCTTCGCAACATAATTCAGAATCAATTTAACTGGTCTTTGTGTGAAAACTGTCTACTAGTTATAAAAAAAAATCTCAAATAAAATTCAACAGAAATAATTAGCTACGAGGAAGTGTAAAAGATTTGGATTCAGGTTTTCCTGAGAAAAACCGAGCCCACTGACCCGTGAAAATTTATTCTTTTTTTTATCACACAGTTTACAATTTCACCCACAGCATTTAGAGATCTTTGGATCGTAGTAAAAATCCGGAGCTCAGCACCCGCGGGTATGTTTGTTCGCTGGAGAAGATAGTTAATTAGTTTTCGAGGTTTCCCCCATTTTCCAGAAGTCCGCGGGACAAGGCAGCGTTATTAATTAGTATGATTTTCGCCGGCCGGAGCGCCGCTCTGGTTTTTGTCGGGACAGCGGGGTCTTAATGACTTGTCTGGCTGCGCTCGGCCATGCCATTAATAATCCCCGGGCTGGCTTCAACCCCCTCCCCCCCCCCCCCTAGACTACTCCCCTCCCGGCCGGCGCGCTCGCCCTGCTGATGAACAACAGTCGCACAGCTGTGGCGGTCGCTGAACCCCGCTCCAGCAGACCTGCGCCGGAGTTACTGCGAGAACATCTCCACAATCCACTGCGAGAACATCTCCACAACACACCACGAGAACATCTCCACAACACACCTCGAGAACATCTCCACAACACACCTCGAGAACATCTCCACAACACCCCGCTAGAACAACACCACAATCCACTGCGAGAACATCTCCACAATCCACTGCGAGAACATCTCCACAACACACCACGAGAACATCTCCACAACACACCTCGAGAACATCTCCACAACACCCCGCTAGAACAACACCACAATCCACTGCGAGAACATCTCCACAATCCACTGCGAGAACATCTCCACAACACACCACCAGGACATCTCCACAACACCCCGCTAGAACAACACCACAATCCACTGCGAGAACATCTCCACAATCCACTGCGAGAACATCTCCACAACACACCACGAGAACATCTCCACAACACACCTCGAGAACATCTCCACAACACCCCGCTAGAACAACACCACAATCCACTGCGAGAACATCTCCACAACACACCACGAGAACATCTCCACAACACACCTCGAGAACATCTCCACAACACCCCGCTAGAACAACACCACAATCCACTGCGAGAACATCTCCACAATCCACTGCGAGAACATCTCCACAACACACCTCGAGAACATCTCCACAACACCCCGCTGGAACAACTCCACACAACACCGCGAAAACATCTGGACAACACACCGCGAGAACATCACCACAACACCCCGCTAGAACAACTCCACAAAACACCCCGAGAATATCTCTATAAAACAAGGCGAGAACATCTTCACAACCCACTGCGAGACCATCTCCACAATCCACTGCGAGAACATCTCCACAACACACCTCGAGAACATCTCCACAACACACCACCAGGACATCTCCACAACACCCCGCTAGAACAACACCACAATCCACTGCGAGAACATCTCCACAACACACCACCAGGACATCTCCACAACACCCCGCTAGAACAACACCACAATCCACTGCGAGAACATCTCCACAATCCACTGCGAGAACATCTCCACAACACACCACGAGAACATCTCCACAACACACCTCGAGAACATCTCCACAACACCCCGCTAGAACAACACCACAATCCACTGCGAGAACATCTCCACAATCCACTGCGAGAACATCTCCACAACACACCACGAGAACATCTCCCCAACACACCTCGAGAACATCTCCACAACACCCCGCTAGAACAACACCACAATCCACTGCGAGAACATCTCCACAATCCACTGCGAGAACATCTCCACAACACACCACGAGAACATCTCCACAACACACCTCGAGAACATCTCCACAACACACCACCAGGACATCTCCACAACACCCCGCTAGAACAACACCACAATCCACTGCGAGAACATCTCCACAACACACCACCAGGACATCTCCACAACACCCCGCTAGAACAACACCACAATCCACTGCGAGAACATCTCCACAATCCACTGCGAGAACATCTCCACAACACACCACGAGAACATCTCCACAACACACCTCGAGAACATCTCCACAACACCCCGCTGGAACAACTCCACACAACACCGCAAAAACATCTGGACAACACACCGCGAGAACATCACCACAACACCCCGCTAGAACAACTCCACAACACACCTCGAGAACATCTCCACAACACCCCGCTGGAACAACTCCACACAACACCGCAAAAACATCTGGACAACACACCGCGAGAACATCACCACAACACCCCGCTAGAACAACTCCACAAAACACCCCGAGAATATCTCTATAAAACAAGGCGAGAACATCTTCACAACCCACTGCGAGACCATCTCCACAATCCACTGCGAGAACATCTCCACAACACACCTCGAGAACATCTCCACAACACACCTCGAGAACATCTCCACAACACACCACCAGGACATCTCCACAACACCCCGCTAGAACAACACCACAATCCACTGCGAGAACATCTCCACAATCCACTGCGAGAACATCTCCACAACACACCACCAGGACATCTCCACAACACCCCGCTAGAACAACACCACAATCCACTGCGAGAACATCTCCACAATCCACTGCGAGAACATCTCCACAACACACCACCAGGACATCTCCACAACACCCCGCTAGAACAACACCACAATCCACTGCGAGAACATCTCCACAATCCACTGCGAGAACATCTCCACAACACACCACGAGAACATCTCCACAACACACCTCGAGAACATCTCCACAACACCCCTCGAGAACATCTCCACAACACCCCGCTAGAACAACACCACAATCCACTGCGAGAACATCTCCACAATCCACTGCGAGAACATCTCCACAACACACCACGAGAACATCTCCACAACACACCTCGAGAACATCTCCACAACACCCCGCTAGAACAACACCACAATCCACTGCGAGAACATCTCCACAATCCACTGCGAGAACATCTCCACAACACACCACCAGGACATCTCCACAACACCCCGCTAGAACAACACCACAATCCACTGCGAGAACATCTCCACAATCCACTGCGAGAACATCTCCACAACACACCACGAGAACATCTCCACAACACACCTCGAGAACATCTCCACAACACCCCGCTAGAACAACACCACAATCCACTGCGAGAACATCTCCACAATCCACTGCGAGAACATCTCCACAACACACCACGAGAACATCTCCACAACACACCTCGAGAACATCTCCACAACACCCCGCTAGAACAACACCACAATCCACTGCGAGAACATCTCCACAATCCACTGCGAGAACATCTCCACAACACACCACGAGAACATCTTCACAACACACCTCGAGAACATCTCCACAACACCCCGCTGGAACAACTCCACACAACACCGCGAAAACATCTGGACAACACACCGCGAGAACATCACCACAACACCCCGCTAGAACAACTCCACAAAACACCCCGAGAATATCTCTATATAACAAGGCGAGAACATCTTCACAACCCACTGCGAGACCATCTCCACAATCTACTGCGAGAACATCTCCACAACACACCTCGAGAACATCTCCACAACACACCTCGAGAACATCTCCACAACACACCTCGAGAACATCTCCACAACACACCTCGAGAACATCTCCACAACACACCTCGAGAACATCTCCACAACACACCTCGAGAACATCTCCACAACACCCCGCTGGAACAACTCCACACAACACCGCGAAAACATCTGGACAACACACCGCGAGAACATCTCCACAACACCCCGCTAGAACAACACCACAATCCACTGCGAGAACATCTCCACAATCCACTGCGAGAACATCTCCACAACACACCACCAGGACATCTCCACAACACCCCGCTAGAACAACACCACAATCCACTGCGAGAACATCTCCACAATCCACTGCGAGAACATCTCCACAACACACCACGAGAACATCTCCACAACACACCTCGAGAACATCTCCACAACACCCCGCTAGAACAACACCACAATCCACTGCGAGAACATCTCCACAATCCACTGCGAGAACATCTCCACAACACACCACGAGAACATCTTCACAACACACCTCGAGAACATCTCCACAACACCCCGCTGGAACAACTCCACACAACACCGCGAAAACATCTGGACAACACACCGCGAGAACATCACCACAACACCCCGCTAGAACAACTCCACAAAACACCCCGAGAATATCTCTATAAAACAAGGCGAGAACATCTTCACAACCCACTGCGAGAACATCTCCACAATCCACTGTGAGGATATATTCACAACACACCGCGAGAATATTTTTACAACACCTCGCTAGAACAACTCCACATAACACCGCGAAAACATCTGCACCACACACCGCGAAAATTTCTTCAGAACACACCGCGAGCATATCTCTACTACATATCGCGAGAACATATCCACAACACAAGGCGAGAACATCTCTACAACAAAAGGAGAGAACATCTTCACAACCCACTGCGAGAACATCTCCACAATCCACTGCGAGAACATCTCCACAACACACCACGAGAATATCTCTACAACATATCGCGGAAAAACTCTACAACACATACACTACACTCCGCGAAAAAATACCCCCAATACACGACAAGAAAATCCCTACAACACACCGTAGGAACATCTCTACAACACACTGCGAGAATATCTCCACAACCCACAGCGAAGACCTCTCCACAACACTCTGCGAGAATGTCTCTTACAACACACCGTGAGAATATCTCTACAATACACTGAGAGAACATATCCACAAACCACTGCGAGAAAAACTCCACAACACACCGCGAGAACATATGTATTCATAACACACCGTAAACAATTGTTCCAATAGTCAATACATTTTGAAAGAAATAAAAAATATGTCTGCGACCAATTATTTTTGTTCATCGAAGATAGGCCCAAACCCCACCAAACAAAAATAGTGTTGTGTAGTTAGTGGCATTTTAGTGATAGTTTTGCTGTCACAAATAATTGGTTTTTTGTACTATGCAAAATGTATTTTTGACACAGAAAATTATTTTGCAGGGTCTGGATACATATGTCAAAAATATTTGTTTGTCGTCAAACACATTTTTTGTTAAGTGTACGGGCATAGTAGGAAATTACATATTTTGTAGACGTTTCCCAAAAATCTTTAGTTCTTATCACATAAATATTTGTTTCTGGAATAGTTATACTTAAATGGGAAATATCCCTTGCGATTTATTATTTAAAACCTTTAATTTCATGTCCGAAAACATTATTACAGAATAATGTCATTACGGTGTAGAATTGTGCGAGTACCCATAACTTTGGTCTGGTCTGCAGATTCCTTTTAAAGCTACGTTTTCCAAGGACCACCCATGCGCGATGCGCGATGCGTGATGCGTCACTGCGTGACCACGCAGCACTTGAACCTGTGTGTTGAAACGGGGATGATTTCCAAGGCCGCGCAAGCGGGGGTTTCCCGCTCGCCACGGCTGCGTGTCGCGGATGGGCATCGCGCAGCAGTTGCCTGGCCCCCGACTTCAGCGTGATCACGCATGCGATTTATCATGGAGTCAAAGAGTTTTACTGCAGAACAGGACGAGAAATTGATTGATTTAGTAAGGGAGCATCGTGTGTTATATGATTTGCATCACTGCAAGTACAAAGACAGTATTGTTCGAGAAAATGTGTGGAAGGAAATTGCAGCTTCTTTAAACAAAGGTGGTAAGTAGAGATTTTAATATCTGTGTTAATAATAAAATAAATACTAAGGCTCATAAAACGTGGTCTTAAAAAAAGTTCTTACTGCATTAAAAAAAACAACTTACGGTTCTATATAGTTGTTACTTATTTAAAAATAGGCCAAGTTTAAAAAATATTTTATGCAGTGTTTAAACTAAACCAAAAATAATTTACGTCGGTGTGCACCAGGAAATGTGGAAATAAAATATGTTCCATTTTGAAGTAGTAGGTGAGCCTAGGGCAAGTTATCACAATAAATTGTTTTCTATCTTTTTTTAAGTTTGATAATATTATGTCTTATTCTTCTAAATGCACAACAAAAATTATGTTTTTTGAAGTTTATAATCATATGTTTTCCTATTTATAGTTACTTAATTTTATGTCAATACTAAGGATAATGGCACATTTGCTAATAAATTATCTATTTTGACATAATATTTACAAATTTTACACTCAAATACAAAAATACACAGCATTACTATAGCACAAAGAGAATTTTTTTTTTTAAGAAAAGAATAACATTTGCATTTACCCTTTCTTCACGTGAAAAATACTTTTTAACTTGTTTTCCTCACATGATATAATTGCCAGCTTACTTGTCCTTCTTGGCTGCAAAAGTAATTTTTAAATTTGTCTCGTATGCTATACGCAAGATGAGTAGAATTACGTCCTTGTCTTGCCATGGGTATCATATTTTCAGTAGGGAGACACACATTTCGGTCCTCTTCTTCACCCGGGCATGGAATTCTTGCAGATCTTAGATGATTATGTATTATGCATGATGCGATGACCAGAAGATCCACTGTGTCAGGCTTGATGGCGATGGCAGTGAAAAATACTCTAAAATATTGGCAAAGTATTCCAAAAGCGTTTTCACACGTACGTCTAGCTCTACAATGGCGATAATTATATATTGCTTTTTCTTCATCACATTTAGATTGTGCCCTTGGGTAAGGACGCATTACTGAGGAAGTCAGCTGAAAAGCTTCATCACCCAAAATAACGTGTGGCATTAGAGTGTCAGTTCCAGGAAGTATAGCTGGTTCAGGAAATCTGAATGTTCCTTCTGAAAGTCTTTGTCCTAAGACAGATTTAGCAAATATGCCTGCATCACCTTCTTTTCCATAGGAACCAACATCTATTGCTAAAAACTTGTAGTTGTCGTCTACAAGCGCAAGTAACACAACTGAGAAATAGTCTTTGTAATTATAAAACAGAGATCCAGAATGTTTAGGTTTGATTATTCGGATATGTTTTCCATCTATCGACCCACAGCAGTTGGGATAGTTCCATTTGCGATGAAAACCAATGGAAGAACGTTTTAAAACATCTTGGTCAGGTGATGGTATTGAAGAATTCAACATTTTTGAACAAATAGATTGCAATGTCTCTTTTATAATAATACTTACCCAGCTAGGGCATATTCTGAATTGAAACGCCAGTGAACGAAAACTCTCTCCCGTGGCCATAAACCTAAAAGAGAAAAAATATATGTAGTTATTTATTTTAACTGCTTCAGGCTATCTTGGCACCGAGTCGGTACCCAGAAAGTTCGAGGCCACTATTAACTTAGTGATCCCGTCACCTTAGACTAGAAGAGTAAATCTGTGAGATGTATATCTGTGTGTAAAAACATTAGCTATTTAAACATATTTTATTTTATTTTGGAGGCCTTTTTGGGGAATCGTAAAAACCCAATAAACCTAAGGACGTGAACAATACCAGTACCTTAACTCACGACTCTTATAGCACTTAGGTTGACGTTTTTTAATTTTTTGCTGCTCATAAAAACCTCACGAAATATGTTTAAGAAAAAGTTTGATCATTTATTTACACAGATTTTTGAATTTTACAGCAGAAGACTGCAAAACGAGATGGAGAACCATTCGCGACTCCTACAGAAAAAGCAACAAGAAACTGAAAACTGGGTCGAAGACAGGTTCACCGGCATTTTCAAAATCGAAATACAACACAGATAGCCTTAAATTCCTTGATGAAACCTTCAAAGAAAGAGCGTAAGTACTCTTTACCTTATGTATTAAATAAAATTTGTATAAACAATATAATAATTGTTGAATGTTTATTAAAAATTATATATTCTTTATTGAAATTATTGGAGCTGTTGCAATTTTTTTGGTAGGTTTCAAATGAAATATATATTTATTAGTTGAAAGAACTTCTTATGAATTTATCAAAAAAAAGTTTGTGTAAACCCAAATACACCAGATCAAACTACTCACGCACGCGTGTGTGTCAACATAGCATAGCTGATGGCACTGTTGATTTAATTTTTTTTTCAGATCAAAATCAAACATCAGCATAAATGAAATAATTGAAAATAATCAAGAAACACAAGAAATGGTGGATGACTGTCCCTCTGAAGAGTGCAACCAATTTCAAGAAGAAGAAAGCGCTCAAGAATCTACAAATTGGCCTAGCGAGCAAACAAGTTCTTCAGAATTGTTAAACAGCTCCATTAAAAAAAGAAAAATTACAGTAAAAGAAAAAATGTTAGATGAAATAAGAAAAGGTCGTGAAGAAAGAGGGAAAATATTCAAAGATCTACTTGAAAACCGCGGCCAAGATCGTTCGCAACATCCGATAGACATATTCTTCCAGAGCATGTCTGAAACTGTTAAGCAATTCCCCCCACACCTCATTGCGGAAACTAGATTAAAAGTGTGCCAAGTTGTGTCTCAGATGGAACTGAGATCGTTGATGGAGCATCAGAACCAGACTAATCCTAATCACCAACAATGTTATCAACATGTGGATATTGGCAGCGGTTTTCCTGTCTCTGTCATAGATCCCACCCAAATTTGTGAATCTACTGGCAGTAATAGCTTGATTCATTCAACAGATAGCTGTAATTCTAGTGGTAACGATGCTAATGTGGAAGAAAGTGGCTTCGTGAGACTAATTTAGAAAATAACCAGTATTAGTTCTGTGAGTAGATGAATGCATAGTCAGAGACATTTTAGGAAATTCATCAGTACATGGACATTTAAATTTTTATTAAACCTATAATTTCAATATAATTAAGTAAATATTTTTATATTTTGTTTTCGTTTAAGTACTTTGTGTATATAAATATGAAACATTAAAAAGAAAAACATTACATTAAAGAGGCTTAGTTAAATTTGTTTACCTGAGAGTAAGACATAACTTTGTTCAGCAGATATTGGCCTTTTGACTCTGTTGCACTGCAATCTCGTGATGTCTTCTTTACTAAAGCCTAATATTGTATCAAATATCTCAGTCGACACTCTGAAATATTCTCTAAATTTAGTTTCGTTATCAATTAAGTGACGTAATATCAACACACTATAACATCCCTCGTCTTCTCTCCTTCTAAATATATCGCTGTCATCTTCTAGGAAGCAGGAGAGCAATAAATCATCATCAGCATCTTCCTCCAACAAGACGGCAGAGATCGCTGCTTCCATCGCGCAGACTTGTTTCCCGCGTTCTAACAAAACAGACCCAGGTCAGTCATCACGCATGCGGCGATCACGCATCGCGCATGACGCATCGCGCATCGCGCATGCGTGGTCCTTGGAAAACGTAGCTTAAGGGGCCTCCCTAGTAAAAATCTTCAGCGCGGTGGGCCACTGGCCACGTGCTATGGCCAGTGGTTGGGCGGGGCGATATACCTGAGCCTGTCGCCTGCGCCGTGGTGGAGGGGGGAGAGGGCGTTTCAGCGAGGGGGGCGGAAAAATGTGAGGGTTGTCATTGTGTGGAGTCCATTTACTACTTATACCTGCGTTATCTGCGAACAAGATCGTGGCAAGAAAGGTGACTGTTTTTCGCTTTCGCTACATTCAACCAAAAGGATAATGTTCTCGCATTGCCTTGCTTGCTTCCTGACAGTGTTTATTAACTTGAAACATTAAATTAGTGTTGCGATCCAGTCCATATCCATGAAATGCAAACAATCGTCAATTCTGTTTAAAACATGTATTTTTATTTTTTAATTAACGTTCTACATAATTAAGAGATATTCATACATTACAAAAAATGCTGTCACCAACAATCGATGTGTTAGCTTGTGTTTTCAGGGGGGGGGGGGGGGAATGCAAAAATTATATCATTAAAAAAATTTCCAACATTATACTTTCGAACTGACATTTGTGTGATGAATGGTTTTGCACGAACAGTTATGCTTTCATTCATAAAAGTATTCCGCACCGCGACGAGAAATCACGTCCTACTAATAATTGAGTAATAAAACTGGGAATAAAATTATGAAAATAATATTAATTATTTTTACTCTTAGACACAAATCAACTTTTTAAATCGCAATAACGACAAATAAATTTTTAACTTACTTCCTGAATAAAAAGTGCATGTCAAACTTACTTTTAAATTCTGTAAAGAAAAAAAATGTCAGGAACAAACAAGTGTTCCCACCAACGACACATCGTCAACTTTGTATTCTAGGGTTCACGTCGTATTTAGTTACACTAAATATTACTGCATATTATTATTTTCTGGCTCTTATTACATGTTTAGCATTTTATTTTATTTTTGCATATTTTTTTAATGACTTTAACGTTGCATAATATGATGAATAAGTATACACGAATGAACTGGAATCCCGTTTCGAGTTACATACAGACTGTTCACTACGAGCAGTGTACATTTCTTAGCTGTTGCAACAGCGGCCTACAGGTGGATTCAGACTGCAGGCTTAGTCAGTCACGCTGAATCCACCTGAGTTCAGATTTTATCGAAGACAAGTGCGGGTGGTATGGAAGAACTCAGTGTGCACTGACTGTTGTGCTCAAGGTGTCAGTGAAATGTATAGCTGGAATCACGGGCGAAAATTTGTAGGATTCCCATGAGGCCCACGGGATAACGTGAAGATTTTGCAAATGCAAGCGGGCCCCCTCAGACGGACTTTTTTATTTCAGGGAGGTTCGGGCCACCCTGAGATTCTCCCCTCCTCCCGGAATCTACGCATGCAGCTGGAATTAATTTTTAGCCAAGTACGTCATTTGGTGCTGTATTTAGGCTGTCAAAGAAGATACGAAATATGGCTGCTTTGATAATTGACGATAACTCCTTTTTATTGTGGAATAGTACCCATCTACAAAGAAATCCCTAAATATACCACCACTACTGTTGGGGATTTTCTATACAAACTATCAAAATAATTTTGGTTTCGTCACTGTCACTAGCTATTATTGTATCATACGAAAACATGTATGTTTTGTGTATTAATTTACGGTATTCATCTCTGTCAAAAAAAAAAATATTTTTCGATAATAGAGTGTAAGCAAGGTAGAATACAATGGCTAATTTTAAAATAAAAATGGAATAAAGTATTTTTTGCTTGCAGTAGTTCAAATTTTTGAATTAATTTAGTTGTTTGTTTAAAAAACCCTTCTAAAATCAAAGAAACTACCTACTTCCTAAATAGATAAATAGTGCTTTAAGATCACACGCTTTCATAAATATTTAAACGCCAACATTTAAAATGTAGATTTCACATAATGATAAAATCTTATCTATTTTCATGGTCACGCCTAATGGAAATAATACACAACAATTCGTCATATATGTTTTTTATGCTTTTAATAACTACTCTACACATGAGCAAATTTCAATATACATAAAACTGAGGAACTCTGCATTACATTTTTAATCTGTGTACGACAATAACAGAAATTGAAGCATAAAACAACATTTTAATTTTTTAATTAATAAGTATTTCATCAACGTGAGCTTTGCTTTCATCTCAATGAAGCCACTCTACATAGAGGAAGTGCACATGTATTCAGTCTTAACATTAGACCCTCCGGATCACAGAGTAAACGAATGAATGGAATTCATAACATTACGCAGGGTGTTAAGACATATTTTCCCTTCTACTCAATCGCAACATCTCACTTAGCGCGTAAAATGGTTTCAGTAAACATAACATAAAAAATATTCGCCCCATGTACAGTAGAGGAAACTAAAATGTTTGGAACACTGTAAACTAATTGTATTGTCATTTCTGTAGTCGCTCGAAGTGGCAAACTATGTATCTTTGTTTAATAAAACGAAATATTAAAACAAACAAACAATAACATTACGTTCAGACAATTCGTTACGTGAAGAGAATGTAATAAAATACACAAGACAGTTACACACACCATTACCAAAACACAATCCCATAAAAATCATAATGTTACATGTCGACTTAAAATTATTATTATTATTCACCATGATAATTTCTTACGGGTAGCCAGCAACAAAGGGACACAATTTTTATTCATTTAATTAACTTTGACAAAACTTGTAAAACCTGGCATGAGCAAAGTAAGCTGATTCGCAATTTTATTTTGCGTCAAAATATTAAACATCAACTAGTAATGAATTAAGAGTATGCTTCGCTTGGTAGAACACCGAATATAGTCATCTCCAGGTATTAAACTGAATTTTGAAAGAGGGACTCAAGTTTCTGAAGAAGTTGTTAACTTTCCTGATGATCCATCGACAGTTCGTAAACGGTCTCATCGTCGGGATGTCGAGCTTGGGACCTTTTTCCTCACCATAGTCCCGTGGTCTGTTCTACCATTCGCACAGCTATCCCAACCTATACAAATAGCCGAGTGATACTACTCCCGTTGCTTCTATCATGGAGCTCGCCCGCAGTCGTACTTCCCTATCCAGCCTGCGTAATACACGCGTCCTACCTGCTAGCCGCCAAGAACGCGTCCATTTGTGTAAAAGCCTCACCCGCCAACAATACTAACTCATTAATTATAATATGCAAAACATAAAAACATTACATATGCGATAAAACAAAATTTGCTGCTGTCATAAGCCGAAGAAAAAGAATCAATTTGAAATATAACATAGACAGATAAATCTAAAATGGAGTTATCGATAGTAATGTTTTAATAAACAGAATAATATATGTCGTATTACACTAAATACATGTTCTTACTGACAACCGAATTTAAAAATAAATTAAATTACTTTTTTTTTCTTTTTAAACCATAACCGCATAGAAGAAACAATACTTTTGATACAATTTTTTGCATAACTATGCGACAGGACTAAAAGTACATTGTACGTAATAAGTATTTGCTTATAGGAATTAATGCTGCAGAATATACACTTAAAAATATTTTAACTTGATACTTATATTGTATAACTTTTGATGAAATTAAATGTTAAGAGGTTCATTTAAGTTTGTAAGGAAACATAAATACAACGTTCAAAATAAATAACAAAAATTTTGTGTAGTTAGGAGCTCCGCGTCATGCAAATAAAGGAAAGTTAAACTTTTCAGTATACGGCTGCAATAATTAAGAGAGGAAAATGTTATTTATTCATTACTTTTAATTCCCGTTTGGAGAAAATAAATCGAAAAGTGCTATACCGAAAGTATAAAGTTGAAGTTTAATATCGCTTGTCAAGTAGGTTCAAGAACAAAATTTAAAAAAAAAAGAAAATTTGTTTTCTTGAATCTACTTTTTTTCAGAAAAGTATACATACATACAATATTATTATATTATAAAAATAAAAATTTTTAGTCCTTGAGTATAAATTACTGAAATATTTTTTTAGTTAATTAA
Organism: Bacillus rossius redtenbacheri; assembly: GCF_032445375.1. Taxonomy (NCBI): domain Eukaryota; kingdom Metazoa; phylum Arthropoda; class Insecta; order Phasmatodea; family Bacillidae; genus Bacillus; species Bacillus rossius. The sequence continues at coordinate 131,032,691 of NC_086331.1, read as the reverse complement.
TTTTTTCATGCGAAGAAATATTTAATTGTTAAAATCACGAGAACATAATATATTATATTTATGTATTCCAAAAGCTTATGTTAAAGATCGACTATATGCTATTCAATATGCCCAAAAATTTTACTGCAATAGGAGAGCATTACAAAAACACAATTTAACTAATGTAGGTATTATCACAATAAGTTATGTTCATAAACTATATTAATGGGAAACAAATATTTATAATTTAATGATATGCAACTATTTTCCTTTGAGGTAAAAATTGAGGTATATTTAATGTAATAAGTAAATCCTCTCATAAAATTTAATGAAACTAATATTCTTCATTGTCCGTCATATTATGATTCCAAACAGTTTAAATAAACTGAAACGTGAAATAAAATAGTAAGGTTAACCATGAGGTGTGGAAGAAATTAGAGATTACTTTGTAAAATGTTTTAAAAATTTCTCATGAAATATTGTGATTATTATGTTCGTACATAATGTAAAAAAAAATTCAATACATGAAATTCAACACATACTTTGTATTGCAAGTTATTAAACATATATTTTAAAAACACATGTGCGTATCTAAGTCGAATTGTTATGTAATACATGATGAACATTACCGATACAACTTCCCTTACAAATAACTTTCACCCAAAGATAAGGCCGCGGACAAATTAGGTATACACACTGGTCGCACGAGGAGCTGAAATAAGTCATATAAGAAAGTCGGCCGGAGTAATTCTTTTCAAGCCAAAGCTAAAAGTAATGGATGTTGTTTGTCTAAAGCAGGCAGTGAAATGACATACAAGTTTACAGAATAGCCATATAAGATCTTTGACGCTTCTTATCCCGTCAGTGAACTGTACGCGAAGAACAAACTGCATCATGGTCCGCCGCCAGTTTTATACTTACGTATGAATACACTTGTAAACGTTGGTTTGTATACTTATGTATGTTGCCGACATCGATAGGTATTCTTTGGCAGCTCGATTTGGATTCATTCGAACACGTTTGCGCTAAACACGACATATTTTTACATGAGAGTGACATCGCGCACTGAAAAAAGTTGCAGGTCTGTAACGCAACAGTGATACAAATATTACATAGTTCGAACATTTTCTGGAGCACGACATTCACTTTGGGTAATGCTAAGCTACTTGATAGGTACCCTTTACCCGCTTTAAAAGTGATAACTTAAAAAAAAAGTGTACATGAAAGCAGACTCAGCCATATGTTTATTGCTGTTGTATTTGTCATAAACGTACCCTACGTTCAATACGGCCTGTAAGTAGAACCATGTTTTTTTTACTTGTGTACAAGCTGTGGTTGTAAAGCGAATTTATATTCTTAGTTAACTAACGTCTATCATAACATATTTGGAATAAGGCTACCTTAATTTTTTTTCTAGATTGCTATATTGTTATATATATAGGTATTACTTAAACGGAAATATCTGGTAATAAAAATAAATGAAAAAAAGCATGAAAGGTTAAGGATTATTTTTTTTCAACAACAAATAATTTATGGTTTAACTGCTTTGTGTACTATATAAAAACAGAACAAACTTTCAAAATTTCAAAATTTCTTTGATTATCCGTTATAGTTATGTTTGGTTTTAACTCATAAATATTTAAGTTGATTGCCAACGTCACGAATGTACAATAATTTATTTCACACCACTCCGGGTTGCAGGTAAAGTAACAGGCGTGCAATTTGATCAGAAACGCGTTCTACTTATTCAGGCCCTTTAATTGGGCGTGACGGACCATGTGCCAAATATGTAACAATTATAAGTAGGTGAAGTATAAAAAAATAAAGAACTTGAATGCAAAATAATGCATCTAACAAAAATAATTTGCAAGGTTCTTTCGTGGATGTTGTAATGTGTGGGCAATATTTACTTAATTTTGGTTTTTGGATAAATTAATTGTGGTTTAAATTTTTTTAATAATTTTGTATAATTGCTGTAAAAAATTTATTTCCTGCCCTTATTAATTAATTGAGCTGTAGAAATAAGTTTATCTGAAAATTTACGTCATCTTTATTAAACATTGCCACTAATTATACTTTTTAACTTCAAAATGGTTTTTGAATTTTTTAATTAATAACGTTCCATCCATAACTACATATGTGAGCGATCGGTCACTGACCTCATCTTCAATCCTCCTCGTGATTCCTGCGCCAGGAGGAACATTTACATAATTCTGACTAGCTTATTTAATATAGAACTTCCCTAGTTTTTATTTTTTATTTATCATTCCATGAACATTTTTAAAACAGTGCAGACAATCAGATATCTATCTAACCAAAAAGCATAGCAAAATGACATTTAGTTTTCAAAATACGATTTTTCTTTTAATTTAAGATACATTTTATATAAAACCTACATTTTTAAGTATCAAAACTTTTGTAAATAGTTAACCATTTGATTAATACCAGTATAAAATTTTTCCCCGGCATTGTAAGATGTGTAAAATCATTTTGGAAAACTAAAATAATTTTAAAAAATATTGGGTAGTATAATAATTGTTTCTTGAATTTTTATTAAAAATAAAAGGAAAAACAATGAAGTGTATTTTCATGTTAAAAATTAAATATAATTTTGTCGAATTAGCTAGCGAGACTGTAAAGCCACCAATAAATAGTTTGTAGGACAACTTTCAATGTGTTGATTGATTAGTTTCAATACTTTATTTCGTAATACATGATCTAGTATGGTAAGCTTTAGGATATTTGTAGTTTAAACAAAAGCAATGTTTTAGAGATACACGAATATAGTCACAGAGTAAGTCGAGCACATGGTACTGTGGCGAGGCACACTAAAAGCAATTCTGAGAATTTCTTTCGGTCACGGGATTATCTTACCTTTGCGGTTGTGGGTTGTCTCCCTCTCACGCACGCACGCACACACAGGTAGCCTGCCTCCCCTCCGGCCACGTGTTCCTCCACCCGGCTACCTGAGCTGTGTGGGCTGCGAGCTGGCTTCGCCGAGCGGCAGCACGAGACGGTGGAAAACTTTCAGGATTTGCGGAAATTGCGGAAAAGATATCTCGGAATTCAAAGCGATGACTATATGTTTTAAATACATGAATTTCTTCAGAAAAAAATTATCTTTTTTTCTAGACTTGTACTTTTTTTCTGTCATTCTCCTAAGCAGTATAAAATGGCCCCAAAGTTGGACAAGTTGGTGATTTTTTATTTCATATTTTGATAGAAAAAAACAAAAATGTAAAAGTATACAGACAATTCGTGTATTATCTTCTCGTGGGTGAAAAATTTTCAGATTCGTAGTGTCGATTAATAAAGTCCCATCATTATTTTAAAAACATAGTGTTCCGCTAACTTCTGATGCTACTAGGGAGGCCCCTTAAAGAGATATTCATATACCGAGCCTTGCCAATACAAATATAGTCAACATGGCGATAATATCGACACCATCTTAAGCAGATGCTTTAACTGAAATGTCCTCTAGCAACAGTGTTAGCGTGATTGCCAGAAATCCACGTTAACTACCTCGAATAAAAAAAAAACTCAACTGTAAATTCGTGTTTTCTTACACAAGAATATATATATATATATATATATATATATATATATATACACTCACACACACACACACACACACACATATATATATATATATATATATTAAATGTATATATTATCATTTTTCCTACTTCACTTTACCTCGCCTCGTCTAATGGTTTGAAAATGGGCCAAAACGTGTAGGCCTACTTATAAAAACTAATTTAAAAACGAAACTAATACGATTACACGTGTCATATATAAGTCATAGAACTTAAAATTAAATCGAAAGTAACTTTGTGCACTTATATTGATTGAAAACGTCTGTGGAACAAGCCAGTTTTATAATTCTTTCCGTAACACAAAAACAAAACAAAAATTTGTATTTCCAGGTTTTACTTTCCAAATTTTATTCATATAACAATTATTATAAACACATGCACATTCGTTATTCACATCACTGTGATAATTTAATTTGAATAATAAATATTATTATGACACAGTGGGAACGTCGACGAATTTAGTGATTTGCAATCTATTTTTTTCTTTTCAATAAACCGCTTCTTCTGTTCGTGCGACGTACATGTGATGCCTGTTGACTGGAGTTAAGAGCCAGTTATTAAAAAATGAATGATTAATTGGTTACCCATTAACGTATAAACGGCTAAGGGATGTGAACTTGCTATCGACCAATGACCATTCTTAGAATTTCTTTATTAGATAAAGGCCATTTGATTCTGGCCTGAAGTGAAAGCCATTCGCTAGAGACCGGAAAAATTCGCGGATTCATTCGGCGATACGCTAGAAGTAAAATACATTTACCTTTTAGATGATTTTGCTATTGGCTTACTGTTCATCTGGACGAATCTCAACCAATTATAAACCTCCAACCAAAGAAGGATCGAATCACAGACAAACCAGCTGAGACGACTTACAAGTCGGCAGCCAATGAACTTGCGTTATTTTCCCGAGTGTAAAGGGGTATGTGCAGTCTATCCTGAAGGCCATCGAAACCGCGAATTTCGCAGGTCTCTAGCGATTGCTCATTGTGAGTAGTATGGTGTTAAAAATACATCAGTGTTAAGGTTAAGTAGCCTGCTTCACATTAAATTAGGAGTTTATTAAAACACCACTATATTCTCAATTTTATGTAATCATACAAATCCAGCGCAAATTTAATGCAGTAAAACTTGTGAAAATAATATTTTACCAAAGAAAAAAAATGTCATTCGTCAATGGACACTACACATAGCAACTACACCCGAGCAGGAAAGTGATGTCATACATATTTTATTTCAAAGAAGAGCAAATAACATATTTGGCAATTGGCTAGAGACCTGCAAAATTAGCGGTTTCAATGGCCTTTAGAATAGACTGCACATACCCGGGCAAATAGCGCAAGTTCATTGTCTGCCGACTTGTAAGTCGTCTCAGCTGGTTTGTCTGTGATTCGATCCTTCTTTGGTTGAGGGTTTATAACTGGTTGAGATTCGTCCAGATGAACAGTAAGCCAATAGCAAAATTATCTAAGAGGTATATGCGTTTGAATTCTAGCATATCACCATATGAATCCGCGAATTGTGCAGGTCTCTAGCAATTGCGTTATGGCATTAAAATAGAAATAACATATTAGACCAATAATTTACTATTATTATAAGATCAACTAAGTCTACAGGTAAGCTGTATCAAAGGTTGAAAAGTGGTTGTTTTTAGTTTGGAATTTACCTACTATAAAGTGACGAATTTAAAATTATTCTTACCAAGCGTGAGAAAGATCGAAACGCAAATTATGGCCACCCCTTTGCAATAAAAATGGAGGCCGAATACGCAAAATGTGTGCCAGTATGCATCCGCCTAGTACAGGCAACAACTGTGTTCCGCATATTCGACCTAAGCATACTAATAACACAAGAATAAAAATAAAATATTATGAATCCTTTCAATAAAGAAAAAAAACTCCTTTACAAATTATTAAAATACTAAATGTGTGGCGTGAATTCAACGATTATGTTTATTTTATATATATATATATATTATAGCTTATGTTTTTTCTGTAGCATCTAATTACCCGGCATTTTTCACAGGGCAGTTACGAAGTCGTAGCTGACTGATTTTTGTTTGCGTCTAAGGGACAACTGAAAAAAAGTTTATTATAAAAATAACTACTTCCATAGAGGATTCATACCAGTGTAAGATTGAAGATGAAGAATTTAGTAATACGGGAGACTTTAAGAAGATGTAAAACTTTTTACAAAGGCGCCTTCCAGTGAGACATATGCTAGGAATGCTTTACCGCCAAAACCAAACTAGATTGTGGCTTCGACTAAATATTTTCGTCTCAATAGACCCCACTTAAAATTTTATATTGTCAACTAAATATTTCAGTTTAATAAATCAACAATGTGAACACTACAAATTAAATTTTTTTTCACCCCAAAATATGAATCTGAACAGATGAAAATATGATGTAATGGCTATAAAAAAAAAACAGAAATTGTCGAAATTCCTAATGCAATGACTAGAGACCAGAAAAATTCGCGGGTTCAATGACCTGCAGGATGAACTCCATAGTTCCACGTAAACTCGGTCAAATGCCACCTACTCATTGGCTGCTGTCTTGTGAGACGTCCCAACGTAGCAGCCGGTGATTCGACAAAGCTTTGGTCGGGCGTTTTTCATTGGCCCAGAGTCATCCAGGTGATTTGTGAGCCAATAGCAGAGGCAGCACTGAGGTACCTATAACTATTTGTATTTTAGCCTATCGCGAAATGAATACGCGAATTTTTCCGGTCTCTAGCAATGACTAGATACAGGAAAAATTCGCGGGTTGATTTCGCGATAGGCTAGAATCCAAGTGCGTGTAACTTATTGCCCCTTCAGTGATTGGAACACAGTTTGCCTGAAGGACTGTGGGCCAATGAATGACCCTCAACGTAAGAAGTATCGAAATATAAGCATCCCAGTTAGCAGGTGTCACGAGTCAGTAGCCAATGAGCTGGTGTAATATTCCCGCGTACATAGAGGATCGTGGAGTCCATCCTAGAGGTCATTCAAACCGCGAATTTTTCCAGTCCCTAGCAATGACCAATGAGTTTAGTAAATAAATCATAACGTTGCTATTGCAAACAATATAAAAAGCTTTATAACCATGTTTGAAAGGGCAAGGCATGCTGAATCTTAAAATACCTTACCCCTCCCTCAACTACCCAGTTTCTCCTAACCTTGCTTTCGTAGTAGCGTTGCGGAATGAAAATGCTGGACGCGCAAAGTCGAATATGCATGCCGCCTACCATTTGAGGCTGGTTGTAAGTGTGAAGAGTGGCTTCAGCTACACTTTTCATGCAAGCTAACCGTATCGAGCTTGATCGAAACTAAATCTTAAGAATCATAAGCTAGAGACCCGGAAAATCGCGGGTTCATTTCGTGTTATGCTAAAATTCAAATAATTATACCTTAGTGCTTCTTCTGTCATTGGTTCACTGTTGATCTGGAGTACTGAGGGCCAATTAGAGACCCTCACTCATAGAAGTGTCGAATCACAGGCCACCCAGTCGAGACGACTCACAAGTCAGCAGCCAATGAACAGTTGGCATTTGCCCGAGTGTGTATAGGATATTGGAGTCCATCCTGGAGGTCATTGAACCCGCGAATTTTTCGGGTCTCTAATTTCATAAAACAGTCTGAATTTGCAAGCTTATTGAAAGCCTTCAACTGATACACGAATATAACATAGAAAACTCTAAACGAAAGTACGAAATTTAAGTCAAATGTAAACAGATACTTAACATGATGTTTACAGCTTAATTTTAAAGTTTTTTTTTTTTTTTTTTTTTACGGTTTCTTGTGTTTAATTGCTGTGACCGGCTCAATTTGACATTTATGTGGCTTGCTTTCAAAACAAATTTAAAATATCTTCCAATTTGGGAAACGAATGTGTGCTGATATACAAAAATATTTTCACGAATTAGGCGACTAAATGGTATAAGAAATTGATTCACTTTCCATAGAATATGATTTTAATCCCGGCGCGGTCGTCATAAATTCCGTTAATGTCGCTTCTTGGAACATCTGCACGGCGTATGTAGGAATGACACGTTCTCCTATCCATAACAACCGGGAAAATTTGTGGCCTTATTAGGTGATAACGATAAGCTAAAATTTAAACAATTTCACTCTTGGCCTGCTTCCGCAATTGGCTCGCACTTTACATGGAGTACACAGAGCCAATGAGAGCCCCTAAAAAAAAGAAGAAGTATCGAATCATGGGCAACCCAGTTAGGGTATCTCTCAAGTGAGTAACTAATATTCAGGGTAGTTTGGCCGTAGTATGTAAAGGACTGTAAGTAAAGTCCATCCTAGAGGTCATCAAAACAGGGAATGTTTCCAGTCCCTACTTACTACCGTGACTTGTGATCGGTATAATTGTGACGTCGGAGAGACGTTAAGCATATGAAACGGGTAAGATTTGTTGTCAGCATCCTGAACGTTACTTCACGCAGTGATGTGTCCTCCGTGGTACCACTGTGCTGCTACGACTAGACGTTGGTGGCTGGCGAACTGTTGCAAAGCGGGATTTTCACACTGAGTGACCTCACAGCCACTGGAACGTAGTTTGGCGCTTGACTGCAGGCCAAGCATGACTCTGCAGCCTTGCTCGTGATTGGTCTTTTAAAGCCCAGTCCAACCCCACTTCCCCAGACTCTGTGGTGGTAGTTGGTTGCCGGCGCTGCTAGAGTGCACAGTTGCGAGCAGGCCCAACACTTGAGCAACGACCACCATGGAGAGAGGTGGCGCATTCCAGAGGATCCGAGTTCCGTCCTGGTCCCATCGTCCCGATACACGGTTCAAATGGTTCCCTGCAATCTGAATGTCTCAGTGGTTGTTCTTCTGGCTGGATACTGTGGTTGGAAGTTACCCAGTCTACTGCCAATTGCGACTGTAGGTCTACCACACATGACAAGTAACTTCTCCGGTTTGTAAGAGCACAAGAGTCCCCTTCCCTTTGCCTTTCATAGTTGTGTCGAAGAAGCAGTAGAAAAGCCCACCAGAACACTACGAACAATTCAAACGTTACTTCGCTCGCACGTTAGTTTCAAAGTTATCAGAAATTTAAAACTACACTATTTATATATTCTTTGTTTAAAACTAAATTACTTGTTGATTGGCAGAGACTGGAAAAACTAGCGAACCCATTTCGTGATAGACTAACTCAAACATGTACACCTTTAAGCTGTGTTTGCTTAGGCTCGCTGTTCATCTGGACTATGCCATGAAGGTCATAGAAACTGCAAATATTTCCAGCCCTTATTTATTAGTACCAATATTGGTGTTGTAAAACTCTTATGAGTGTTGTTCGTCCGACTATCCATCTCAAATATACTATCTTCCAGTCAAGATGGTTTTACCCGAGCATGTTGCTTGACGTCCAGGCTACATAAAACCTCAATGTGCAGGTACCATCCACATCTCTCCTCGATTTCGTAACTCCCTGTGTTCAGTGTGAGCTACCAGACGAATCACCTTGTGACAAGCGGTCGCAGCTGTTTTCGAATCCTTGACCCTCGTGGCTCCCACATCGCTCAAAAAGTCGTAGCTCGAGCTGGTCATTTATCCCCGTCGTTCTTCTCGCTACACTTGAGCTCCTTTTCCTTCGCTGCCTTGCACACCGACGTTCTTCTCGCTACACTTGTGCCCCTTTTCTTCTCTGACACGCGCACCTACAGACGTTCATCTCACTACACTTGTGCCCTTTTTCCTTCTTTTCCTTACGCACCTACGTTCATCTCGCTACACTTGTGCCCTTTTTCCTTCGTTGCCTTACGCACCTACTTTCATCTCACTACACTTGTGCCCTTTTTCTACTCTGACCCGCGCACCTATGTTTCTCTCCGAGCGTTGGGACATTCCTGCTTCTATACTTAAAAAAAAATTAATGAACCATTATTGTTAATTGAAGACTGACGTTTAGTGCTCGAACGGATCACAGAATGGCCGACTTGTGGGCTAATTTATTCAGACCGGGGTGTAGCACCGGCGCTCGCGGCATGGCTGGTCCAGACAGCTGCGTGTCGTAATCTATTCTTCGAACCGTTACACCTGAGTTTACCTGAAGAGATCGCATCGTGACAGTTGTCTGAATGATTATGTTTACTCGCTGTCGAAACTTCTCCTCGAAATTAATCACAGGCGACTTTTTAAATTTTTTTATTCGCGCAGTGCCTGTTGGCGTTACGAAGTATTGTTTTCAGTTGTCGTGAAGTCACGTTTTTATGATACTAAGTGCCTGTGAGTGTTGTGATTACAGTTATGCTTCACTTAATGATAAAACGGCATTTCAGCCTTTGTTGGTATCACTGGCATAACTAGTAGTCTTGTCCGTATAGTCACTGTGGTGATGGATATGAGCAATATTCGTGTATGTACTACTTTTAAAACAAATGTAAAGCTAATGCTTTCTGAAAATGTTCAAGAAGAACCACCTTTACTGCTGTTTAAATACAGTCACTATTTTAATAAGCTTGATAATCTGGCTGGAAACCAATCATTACATTACGTTATAGTCAGTGATTTTATAGAATTTCTGGCCATAAATGTACGGAGGATAAGTACCGATGCTTCTTATCTCAAATCTAAGCTTACAATGTGAAAGCAGTGTCCAAAGATGTTTAGCACACAATTTCCTACAAATAGTTGTGGCGGTTGTGTACTTTAATTTCTGTACAACATAACTGCGTTTAATTTTACCATATCTTATTAGTTTTAGGTAACTAAACTCTAATGGGAGTGTCAACCATACATTCTTCCAGTTAAAGTGACTCATAAAAATGCAGTATTTCGGCGATAGGAACATGCATTTTTTCCGCTAAAAAATATTATTCAAGCCATCATGTGTTAAAACTTTGTAGCATTGTCTGTGTTTCGTGGTTGGCTGGATTTTTATTTCCGGCTACATGTCTGCTGTCAGCGCACCAATCACAGCCTTCCAGTGCGGAAGCAAACTCGTCCAGACAGGGCAATGACATCTCTTGCAGATAGCAAGACAAGTAAAAAAATGGGGTTGTCTGTAAAGTCGGTTTACGGACGATAATTTTACGTGATAACGTCATAAGAAAACATTGATGAAAACTTTCATACTTTTTAATTTTCAAATATTATTTACAGTATTTGCAAATTTTATTTAAATAATTTGTTTAAACATAATCACGAACAATTAGTTAAAGAGCCCTCCTTAACCTGTTTGATATTATAGAAGATTAGAAGATTTTCTCGCACGTTGGTTGGCCGGTTCTTGCACGCTCGGCTCAGGCGGAACGTGATAATGACGTAGAGACCGGAAATATTCGCGAATTCATCTCGCTATAGGCTAAAATACAAATAGTTATACCTCAAGGCTGCCTCTGCTATTGGCTCATAACTCACCTGGATGACGCTGGGCCAATAAGAAACACCCAACCAAAGTTTTATCGAATCACAGGCTGCTACGTTGGGACGTCTCACAAGACAGCAGCCAATGAGTGGGTGGCATTTGACCGAGTGTACGTAGAACTATGGAGTTCATCCTGCAGGTCATTGAACCCACGAATTTTTCCGGTCCCTACTGAATTGTGATTGTGAATGGGTTCATGTTATCGGTGGAATACCCGCGTGTTTTAAATAAGAATAAATGTTGAATATTCCACATGAAGCACTGCTCTGCAGATCGGCGGAGCGATCTCGTCGAAGCAGACAACCGTGGGACGAGCTCCACTGTCAGTCGGACCTGACTGTACCAGCCGCGGTGACCGACCCGTTCCTCTCTCTCCTTCTGGCAAATCCCTGGACAGTATTTCAAACGTTCCTTAAATGGTTCGTGCGATTGGGAATTTTGATTTAATGCAGTTTTTTTTTTGGACATGCGCCACTGCAGTTTTTCACTCTTTGGCCATGGAAAAATTCCCAGAAAATAATACAGAATCAGCTGATGTCGGACAAACGGAACCAAACGATGAAACAAAACAAGCATTATGGACAACACAACAGTTGGAGGAACGAAACAAAACGTCTCTTCTTCCAGGGGCGGGTTTCACCCTCTCTTACCCTGAGTGTGCGAGCGAAGACATCACAGCGTCTTGGTGCCTGAGATTGGATCAAGGGGGTATGAATAGAAAGGAAAAACGCCTTATTAGTAGAGACCGGAAAAATTCGCCGATTCATTTCGTGATAGGCTAGAATCAAAATACATTTGCCTCTTTACCGCATCAGTGATTGGGCAACAGTTCATCTGAATGACACTCGGCCAATGAAAAACCTTCAACAAAAGAAGTATCGAATCCCTAGCGTCCCAGTTAACAGGTGTCACGAGTCAGTAGCCAATGAGCAGATGTAATTTTCCCGCCTGCATAGAGGATCATGGAGTAGCCTATATCCTACAGGTCATTGAAATCGCGAATTTTTCCGGTCTCTACTTATTAGTAGGTGCAGGCATTTTATTTTGGACTACAGTATGGTACGTCCACCAAATCTGTTTCTTCCTTCAGCCCCATTTGACCAGGCGATTCAGGAACGGGTTTAACTTCCGCGCTGAATCACTGTGATTGGTGCGCCTACAGTAGACATGTGTCTGAAAGAATCTCGACCAACCACGAAACACAGATGATGCTGAAGTGTTTAAACTCTCGGCTGTTACGAAGTTTTTTTCGAGAAAAATACATACCTCTTCTTAAGTATCAGATTTAACAGGCTGCATATTATTTTAAAAATATATATAAGTTTTCAACTTCCCTTGTTCACCGTCAACATAGATATCACATATAGCATTTTTTATAAAAAAAATATAGCTGACTTTTTACTTGCATTGTTATAATAAGTTAAATAAAAGTTTAAAATTAAATCTTAGATGTTTAAAGAGAAACAAAAAAAACATTTTTTGTTTCAGCCATTTACACTCAAATCCTGTCATTTCATGTAATTATGTACTATTTTTAGACAAAGTAAATGTTTTATAAAGTAGTAATGAAAATGTTATCACGAAACAATTATTGTACCTAATATGTAGAGACCTGCAAAATTCGTGGATTCATTCGGTGATAGGCTAGAATTCAAACACATATACCTCTTAGATAATTTTGCTATTGGCTTACTGTTCATCTGGACGGATCTCAACCAGTTATAAACCCTCAACCGAAGAAGGATCGAATCACAGACAAACCAGCTGAGACGACTTACAAGTCGGCAGCCAATGAACTTGCGTTATTTGCCAGAGTATACATGGGTATGTGCAGTCTATCCTGAAGCCCATCGAAACCGCGAATTTTGCAGGTCTCTACTAATATGACGTCTTTGGTATATTATTTCTCATCTAAAAAGTTTGGTGGACTACGGCAATGTTCGTATTGGTTAGGGCCTATAAATATTTCCTCCGACTTGTGAGCGGGAATTCTTAATTAAGAAGTCTCATGATGTTGACTACTCATATTTCGCATATGGAAGAGCACATTGCCCGGTGGAGATACAGCAGACTTAACAAAAGTGTCTGATATTTATTAACATGCCCTATCTCTTTTTATAATGTGTAATATCAAGACATTGTCTATTTTTGTCATGCATATGGCAATTTAACTCGCGCCTGCAGTATGCTTGCTATATTATGCGTGCAACGTGGTCGTATTCAAAAGATAACTAGACATTTTCAGTGGTGATGATAAGGGACAAAATGCAAAATTTCCTAATCAATAACTAAACAATATTCGTATTAAGACAGGGCTAATGTTTCTAATCTGTCTATTGTTTCAAGTAACATTGACTTTTTAGATGAAGTTCCGAGAAAAAGTTTGTAATAATTGAACTATGAATAATCGTGACTCTATTGCACATTTGAGCGACGTTTGACAATATTTCTTCAGAACAATGTCTCTGATACTAACAACTATAACATATCACTGCACATTACTGCTGCTGGTTTAACTGTCGCAGTGCTTAGTAAAAGTGTAGTTATTTTAGCAGCGTGTAATGTTATTTAGTTTTGTCTGTTATTTGTATCAGTAAAATATATTTTAAAGTTAGTGTACACTGAATTTGAGTAGAGTTACAATCGGTGGAAAAGTTAAGCAGTTTAATTGAAATAAACCATTTTAAGTATCGATGCACGCATTAAAGTAGATACACACACCATTTTTTGTTCTTTTTTACATGGGGCGAAATGATAAGGAATAAAATGAAAATAAACTCCTGTATTAAGGCATTCAAGAAAAGATGGAAATGAAATTTTTCATATATTCCGCGAATTGATTTACCATTACATGAACGTAAAATATATGTTTCTTGTTAATTGTTGTTTCAAATTAATTGAACACAAAGCGTTGCTGACTGTTGCTTTTAAAAGAAACTCCAATAAATCCAAGCCAAATATTTGGCACTTTTTATAACTTCACCACAATTTTTAATAATTTTCTGAACGTTTGCGTTAAATTATTTCGTGTAATGTGATGGACAACATAAGAAAGGTTTAATGTGTAGTTTTCGTACTAATTTCCAGGTGTTTTGACTTAGGCTCTTTAGCCATATTTGATTTTTTAAATTCTAGACATAGCTATATTTTGTTTTCTTAAATATTACTGCAAATTTAACACACACAGCTGTGGTAACGCAAAAATAAATTCTTGTGAGAGAATATAAGGCCATTAGCCAACAAGAAAAATGTTCCAGTTGTTAAAAAATGCCAGGTCTCTTTAAAAACACTTATATCTTGTAGCACAAATCTATCAGTGGGATCCCTTCATACAAGACAAAAGAGTACATGCCATGCTTAGACAATAAATCATTACTAGAGACAAGAATTTATGGTTTTATTTTTATTGTCAATTTCGTTTATAAAGAAAGAGATTTCTGTACTATTGTTCTTATTTTCATGAACTCTTGTTTATTCACAAGGATAGAAAAATTTTCAACAAATATGACACTTACTGTTAAATGATAGTTACTTGACCAAAACAGTGTTATTTTGACTGATACGTGAAGCACTTTTACAAAATAATAATTTGCAATAATCATGTCTAACTACTGGGAACAATACAAATAAAACAATTAGAAGTGCGTTAGAAAAATGTACCAATATCTTAATGTAAAAAATTAGTTACTAACAAAATTTGCAATATAAAAATAACATAAATTTTTCCCATACATTTTGGTGCTAATTTAATGGTCAATAATTTACATTAATTTAATTAAATTTTTCAAACGATTACGTTTTTGTAATCTGAGTTGAGTTTTGATTAAATATACGAAGTAATTTAATTATTTTTAATACGTTTCGGTGCCCTATGGTTCGAGACCGGAAAAATTCGCGATTCCACTGACCTGTAGGATATGCTCCATGATCCTCTATGCAGGCGAGAAAATTACATCTGCTTATTGGCTACTGACTCGTGACACCTGTTAACTGGGACGCTAGTTATTCGATACTTCTTTTGTTGAAGGTTTTTCATTGGCCGAGTGTTATTCAGATAAACTGTGGCCCAATCACTGATGCGTAGAGACCTGCAAAATTCGCGGATTCATTCGGTGATAGGCTAGAATTCAAACACATATACCTCTTAGATAATTTTGCTATTGGCTTACTGTTTATCTGGACGAATCTCAACCAGTTATAAACCCTCAACCAAAGAAGGATCGAATCACAGACAAACCAGCTGAGACGACTTACAAGTCGGCAGCCAATGAACTTGCGTAATTTGCCCGAGTGTACAGGGGTATGTGCAGTCTATCCTGAAGGCCATCGAAACCGCGAATTTTGCAAGCCTCTACTGATGCGGTAAAAAGACAAACGTATTTTGATTCTAGCCCATCACGAAATGAATCCGCGAATTTTTCCGGTCTCTACTTATGGTTAGAGACCCGTGCATTTCGCGGATTCATTTCGTGTTATACTAAAATTCAAATAATTATACCTTAGTTCTGCTTCTGTCATTGGTTCTCTGTTAATCTGGAGGACTGAGGGCCAATTAGAGACCATCACTCATAGAAATGTCGAATCACAGGGCACCCAGTCGAGACCACTCACAAGTCAACATGGTTGTTCCAATTGAGTGGAAGATATATAGATGCGGCGCAAGCGTACAATGAGCGTAACGGGACACAATGTAACGGGACAATGTGCGTAATGGGCACTTTTTCGTGCGTGCAGCCGGCGTTCATCGATTTATTAGACTTTGTCAGGTCAAAAAAATAATGTTCACAGTATTCCTGGATTCGGATTATTGCCCGAGCAATTATGCTTCGTGTTGTTGCAGTACCTTAATTAGTTAAAGTTAATGAATATAATAACTTTATGTTATATCACAATATAACTTCTTTAAGCGCGTTATTGGAAACAAATGGCGAGAAGGAATTTTTTTGATGCTCAGCATAATGTAACGAAATTTTCACATGTTGATCAAAAGGCTACATACAAATAAAAATTATACATGTGAATTTAAATCTTATACTTTAGTGAATATCATCAAAAACAATTATTTATTGTGAATATATAGGTACATTCAGCTTATTTTTTTGGTTTTCATTTAAATTAATATTAATCTAGATTATTTAACTAAAAAAATAATTTTATACACGTGTTTATTTAAATATTGTATGATGAGCATATATATATATATTTAATTTTATTGTATTTATACTTTATCAACCGTATTTTTAATATCACTTCAGTAATTTTGTTATTTTGTTATTGTTTCCTCAAAATCACATGTAGTGCAATAATGGCGTTAATTGAAAAAGTAATATAAATGTTTCTTTAGTTCATTTGTAATAATATCTAGTCTAAGAGATAAAAACCAGTAGATTTGAACCACTTGCCCATTTGTAGTAAATTATTTTATTATTAAAATTTTTAAATAAAATATATCAAATTTTTAGAAGATTTTAGTAATTTTAAACATGATGTTAAATATTTTAGGGAATTCTGTATCCAAGCTATATTTTATATTGAGTCAAATAATTTAGTTGTTATTTATCTACAAAAAATTTTTTATTTTAAATTACATTTTGCGAAATTTGTAAGCAAAAATGAAATATCATAACGCGTGGTTGAATATCAAAAATTAAAATAATTAAAAATATATATTAATCACTTGGGATCTGCAAATTCGCATTGTTTTCTGTTACCAAGCTTCTAACTTGTAAATAAATAAATCGGTATTTTTTGTCCAATGCTTGCTGATTTCTGTCCGGATTGCAAATCAACGCAACGTTTGAATCTTGTAAAGTTATTTCTGGTTACTTGTTATCCGGAAAGTTTTAAACCACCCATGGCCCAATGAGAAAGAGATTCAGATGTGTAAGGGCATGCATTCTAGCATGGATTCAAATATTTCTCGAATTTTGAATGTCTCTATTAATCGTGAAGTAAAATTATGTAACAAAAATATAGGCTTTTGAAAAAACCAGTAACATGTGTGGATGCATTTAAAATTGAAATTGGCCTCGCGTAAACTATAAGCAAGAGCAATTTTGGAGGCTAAAAAATAATTAGGGACCAACAAAATATTATTTTACTCAAGCAACAGATATTAGTTAAGCCCACCGCCAAATGAAGCGGTCGCGACAAGTAGGTTTAGTCTCCCCGTAAGGTCTCAGTTCCATGTCCGGGTCGTGAGCGAACTCGCCAAGCGAGTGCTCTCGACTCGCTCAGTTGCCCGAGGCTGCAGTGGTCTCACTCGTTCCTCCCGTTCCCGGAATCCTGGGGCGACTGAAATGCTGCCCCTCGGAAGGGCAGCCCCTCAGGATTTTTCTGGCAATAGTGTTTTTGAAAGGTTGTCTGAATTGTTGCCCCTTGGATGGGCAGCCCTTCAGGATTTTTCTGACAGTGGTTAGTTTGTAAAGTGACCTAACCTAACCTAACCTAACCTAAACTAACCACTGTCAGAAAAATCATAAAAAGGCTGCCCATCCAAGGGGCAACAATTCAGACAACCTTTCAAAAACACTACTGTCAGAAAAATCCTGAAGAGCTGCCCTTCCAAGGGGCAACAATTCAGCTCCCCCGGAATCCTCACGCTCACAACCAGTGAACTCGTGGCCGAAACTAACTCCAGCGGAGGTAGTCGTCAACGGTGGCGTCGGATCGCAGGCCGAGTCCTCGGTCAGCACGAAGAATATCGGTGAAAGTAATTCATTGCATCCTCAAACATCTACCATCCACGGAGATGTCGTCTGGTGCCGATGCTTCGCTTCTTACTCGCCCTTGTCTTCAAACTGCAGCTCGCCGAGCGACTTCGTTACTCGCTGAGCGACCCACCATTTCTGCTCGGTCACCTGCTTCTACTCGTTCACACTTGAAATTCACTCAAAACGTCTTTAAAGCAAAGACGAACTGTGCATGGAAGACGGACGGGCTTATCGCAGAGGTGGACAGAGGTAGCGCTATGTTCTGGTCGATGCGACTCTCTGCTGGCTTGGTTCCCTTAAGGGTGTGTGTACTCAACCACCTCAACAAACTTCCATGTCGGGACTGTTCTTTACCGAGCTGGTGTCCACGTGGCGACGCAAAACGTTCAGACCAGCGGTTCCCAAACGGTGGGTCGCGACCCACCAGTGGATTGCGGAAGGGTTACAGGTAGGGACCGGAAAAATTCGCGGGTTCAATGACCTGCAGGATGAACTCCATAGTTCTACGTACACTCGGTCAAATGTCACCCACTCATTGGTTGCTGTCTTGTGAGACGTCCCAACGTAGCAGCCTGTGATTCGATGAAGCTTTGGCTGGGTGTTTCTCATTGGCCCAGAGTCATCCAGGTGAGTTGTGAGCCAATAGCAGAGGCAGCACTGAGGTATAACTATTTGTATTTTAGCCTATCGCGAAATGAATTCGCGAATTTTTCCGGTCTCTAAGAATGACTAATTGTCACGTTCCGCCTGAGCCGAGCGATAAGACGGGCTTTTTAACTAATTGTTCGTGATTATATTTAAACAAATTATTTGAATTAAATTTTGCAAAAACTGTAAATAATATTTGGAAAATAAAAAGTATGCAATTTTTCATCAATGTTTTCTTATGACGTTATCACGTAAAATTATCGTCCGTAAACCGACTTTACAGACACCCCCCCCCCCCTTTTTTTTACTCCACCATGGACCGATAGACCGTGGAGGTAATCCTATAAGGAAAGGTGGGTCGCCAGCTGAAAATGTTTGGAAACCACAGGTCCAGACCATCCGGTGTCGGCCCTTGTCGTGCTGCAGTGGAGACGCGTCTCCAGGCGTCAAATGGGACACTCGGTCGGAGTTCAGCTGGCGGTGAACACACGGTGATCAGGGGTGTGGACGCACCACAACGCCGAAATACCACAACGCCGAAATACCACAACGCCGAAATGCCAAATTGACCACAACACCGAAATACCACAACGCCGAAATGCCAAATTGACCACAACGCCGACAGCTATAAAACTGCTGTGTACCACAACGCCGAAATACACTAACGCCGAAAAAGTCATTGCAGGACTGCCACAAGGGTTAGGTTAGGTTACACTAGGTTAGGTTAGACTAGGTTAGGTTAGACTAGGTTAGGTTAGACTAGGTTAGGTTAGGCTAGGTTAGGTTAGGCTAGGCTAGGATAGGCTAGGTTAAGTTAGGTTAGGTTATATTGCGCTAGGTTAGGTTAGGTTAGGTAAGGTTAGGTTTGATTGCGGTATTTGGGCGTTAAGGTACATTTAAGAAACACGCACAAATTCATTCAGTTGTTATTTCGGCGTTGTGGTACACAGCAGTTTTCTAGCTGTCGGCGTTGTGGTCAATTTTTGACATTCGGCGTTGTGGTATTTCGGCGCTGTGATCAGGGGTGACTCGCACCTCGGGCCTCCGCCCTGGGCACGCAGCAGAGTAACGAGGCACGCCGTATAGCGCCGAGACCCGCGGGGTGTTATTTACACTCCGGGTCGCGGCGCCAGGCAGCGTGGCTGCGACTGCGGCCCGCGAGACAAAAGAGCGGGTGATTGACAGTCGTAATAGCGGGATGATGAAGGAGAATCTTGCCTGGATTCGGTTCTTTCCCCGCCCGCCCGGCGACAAAGGAACACGCGAATGAATAAAACAAATTTGTTAGTAACGTCATTACGTGATGCTACGTTTTTGTTAGTAAATTTAAAAAAAAAAAAACAACGCTGTCCATGTTAATGATATTGCTGGCTCAGTATTCGTTGTCTCTTGATTTATCTATGCCATGTATCTATCTATCATACCTTATTTATTTAAAACCACCTCGTAAAAACATATGTGAACGAAACAATTTTTATTAGGCGAAACTCCAATTTATAGGATTTACGTATACCAAATTTGTTTCAATGGATGAAATCAGTCAAAACTATTTTAATTGTAAAGAAGAAAACAGATGACATTTTTCAACTTGTAGTTATTTGGTTAAGTCAGTACATCACGCGTGAATTTAGGGACAGCAGAATTTGGAGGAGGTTTTGAATTCTAGTGAGACAAGGGCCTACTTTCATGACTGGCTACGACTTCCGAGATGTGCTTTCCGCACTCAACTGGGCTTATGGCAATGCAGTGACTGTTCTACTGGACGTCTGTAATGCACCTGAGAGTAAGGAATAAGTAATAACACCGTGTTAAACATTTACCAACTATACAGCTAGTGCCAAGATTACTACGCACAACATTCATTCTGCAGCAAAGTAGAAAAGAAGTCCATATACATCTGCTTCATACTCATGATTGGACTACACCACGCTTGTTACGGCCTTAACGACCCTGAGGTGATTAACACGGGGAATTTTGGTTAGGCAATCACGTGTAAGCCGTCAAAGTGAGCACGATCAAAGGGGCTTTAGCTATTATATGTAAGCCTACAGTTAAATAAATTCGCGAAATAATCGTGGGTTTACTACATAAAGCCATGAAGCAAAAAGCTATCCAGTGTTACGAAAAATAACTTGGCACGAAGACTTTTCACGAATAAAAGTCACTTTATACAATATATTGTACCAAAACGGACTTACGTCTGCATATGTTTGCCTTAGATCTCTTCATTACACTCCATAACAGGCTGCATAATTACTCGGTCGCTGATAGCCTACATAATATTTCGCCTCACGTATTTTCTTGCACATTTAACATTCAGTTTTTCACTGGCACAAGGCTTCGTTGATCTCAGATAATTCAGTTATCGTTTTTCCCGAATGAAGGTGAAATACTTATGCAAAATTGAGTGTTTTATTTATGAATTTGATAATTTTTCGTGTGATGTTTCATGTTTTAATTATTTATTTTTAATGTTATGAGGCCTTAACTGAGTATTTTCCATTTGCTTACATGTTTTTTGTGGCTCATCATATGAATCCGTGACCACGAAAATACAGTAAGTGATTGATAGTGTTGGTTGCTTCAGAGCCATTTAATTTGAATTGACTTGCCAGCCTACGCATTTGAAACTTTTATAATTCTTATGTTGTTTATTTATCATACTTGGGTAGATTTGTGGGATCGCCTGGCTTTTATATAAGCATAATACCTCATAAGGCCAGCGCATTCAAGGTCTAAATGCATTTGATATTTTCCTCCCAACCGATTTCATTTAAGATTGACTTCAGAAAAATTTCAGTTAAGTTTCTCTTTAATTAGCTCACACAAGCAATAAAGCTTCGAGCTGAAAAAATATTTCACCCGCGTTTACCTACCGGGTTTTTTAACGCTAGCGGTTGGAATTTCGGGAAGCGTTGCAATAATACTCGCCTCTTGAATAACCAGTGCCCAAGAGTTTCTAGCAGTTTCAAACCCACCACTCCTGAGAGTCATTGCTTGTTTGGCTTCTCACCACATCATTGTCCGGAAAAAACTCTGGAAATATATTTTTTTGGAGTGACAACGTTTAACAAATCGATGAACGCCGGCTGCACGCATGAAAAAGTGTCGCGTTACGCACATTGTCCCGTTACGTTGTGTCCCGTTACGCTCATTGTACGCTTGCGCCGCATCTATCTCTCTTCCACTCGATTGGAACAACCATCGATTTGACTTTTTCGAGGCACATTCAACTTGATACACTCCCATTCATTTCTTACTTTTCCTATCATCGTCCTATCCTTAACAGAATAACACAGATTGGAAGAAGTTAAATAGAAAACATGTATAAAAGTTATAGTAAATAATCTCTTCGTTAAAGTAATAAATATATTTGAATTAATGAGTGCAAATAAAAGTAAATTCATCAATTAAATTGTAGATTTAATTTCACTTTTTCTTTGTATCCATACAAAATAGTGATAATTCAATAAAAATGATTCAATTTTATTCATAAAAGTATGCAATCATTTCATCAATGTTTTGTTATGACGTTTTCACGTTAAACTATCGTCCGTAAACCGACTTTACAGACAACCAATTTTTTTTTGGGTGTGGAATTCCACACACAGGGTCGCCGCTAGACGTCCCGTAGAGGCGAGTTACCGGCGCGAAGAGCGCTCGCCAGTGCTGTGCCTAGCGCATAGAGGCGAGGAGGCGTGCTATGCGCTAGCCTGCATCGCCCTTAGCGCCCCCGTGCCTGGCCGGTAACGGTCGCTCGTGTAGAGTTGCGACTTCGGATGTCTTTCCTTCCGTCGAGCCGTACGCTCACAGCGGCAACGTGACGAATGGAAAACCAATGAAACCCTTAAATGATATCAATGAAATGCATTTTTTTTGGGACCAAGTTATTTTTTTTAATGTATGGAAGAACGGAAAAATTATATAATTTTTTCATGGCAGATCTTTTTTTTCTGCTTTTTTACTACTAAATTACTTTGAATATATATTTTGAGAACTGAATATAAGTTGAAAATTGCTGCGAACGTAAACAGCTGTGGCCACGCAATAGTCGCGTGCTAGAGATTGGCAACAGTTAAAGTCCAGTCATCGGGGCTTTGCTAGGAATCCAGAGGCACCATCAAGACAGCAGTCCGCTCTAGCGCACGCGGGAAACCAACTCACTGGACCCAACCAAACCGCTCGGAAACCAGGTTTGTAACTCTACTGGACGGGCTAGCGCTCGACCAACACACGGGGAATGTACTGTTGGTAGTGATGACCGAACACCGAGTCGTACCTGTGTTTCCGTACCATGTGCGTCTCTGCCTGAGGACGGGAGCAGATAGCAGTTCCCGAAACGTCGCTTGTTTCTGTTTTAGAAAACTGTTGTGTTTTTTACGTCTTTTCATTTTGTCATGTTTTTTACCTCGTTTTGACTGTTGTGCTGAATTTTTTTGGGTTCAATATTTTTGTGCTGTCATCATTTGTGGGTTTTTTTTGTTCTCTTCTGTTTTTGGAAAACTATTGTGTTTGTTTCGTCTTTTCTTTTTGCTGGGTTTTTGTCTCTTTTCAACTGTTGTGCTGAATTTTTTGGGTTCGGAATTTTTGTCATTTGTGGGTTTTTTTTCGTTCTGTTAGTCCATTTTTCTTTGTTTTTCTTTGTTTATTGACCATATTCCTGTTGTGGAGTATTGTGTGGTGTTTATATCCTGACAACAGCAATTTATTGCTTAATTTATGTTTTTGTCATTTGTGTTTTTTGTAGTTTTCTTCTACAGACATACATGTGCTTAGCAATGGCGTATGTCCAAAAGCTTACATCAAGTCATGCATTCCCATTGCACAAATCTTTCAAAGATAACACTGAAGGATACCAAACACGGCGAGGAAAAGTCTGCCGAGACCCTTCCCTTCTCTCCAGCATCGAGCTCCCCACTCCTGAGCGTGGCCATGACGCACCCCGAGCGAGCGAGCCTCGAGAGGAAGACAAAAGCAAGATGGTCGGAGGAGTCCCTTGCGCCGTTGCTGCCACAGCCCCCTGGGAACCAGCCCAGTTATGCATCTGCCCTGATGAGGCTGTTTCAACCCAACTGCGAGCCATACATCACCGCTTGCATGTGACACGTTCCCGCCACCGGCCAAACAACCGCCCATTCATTCTGGGAATGTACGGACCAGGCTCACTGCCTCCACTCTTTTGTAATTCCTGCTGCAGGGAAAAAAAAATATGCCTCCACTTATTTTTTCACATATTTTATGCATGTAGTCTCTTTAATATTTCGTCTCGAAACAAGAAATAGCCCTGATGAGGCGAAGCAGAGAATAGATTTTCGTTTCCTCCCCCCCCCCCCCCCCTCTTCATTCGTATACGTATTTTTTTTCCTGCTAGGAATCTTTTATTTCGTGTTTCTTTTCACATAAATAACGATTATGAAAGCAGGACTTGACTAGTAAACATTACTCCTATTAACGTTTGCATAATTACATCAACATCATTTCTTACCTCAAAGGTAAATATATTTTACAGAATTTTAAGTGGTAACTGTTTGCAGACAAAAATGTTTTTAAATGATACTAAGTACTGATTATAACCATTTTGGGTTTGAAATTGCCTGTAAGAATATGTATTTTATGCCAGGTTGTCTACAAAAAATACTAGCCATCACTTAAATGTTTTGATAAAATATAGCCTACAGGTAATACTTATTTATTAAAAACTGTAATTAGCTAAAAAAAATTCCTGCTGTTTGCACATCTTTCTACTTAATGCGATGGAATGTCTATATAGAGAGCAATATTGGAGTAAAAAGAATATTTTATAATTATAATGCTCGCATAATTGTTAATGCACAGCTGGACCTACTAAATGCCGTGGAATAACAATATACAGAGCACTAGTATTAATGAAATAATTACATTCAAGGGAAATACTAATAGTGAAATCATAATTTCAGTATCTTTGAATTGAAAAATTTTAATGTAACTGTCATTTACGAAAATAATTTAAATAGTTTGTAGATCCAAATTACGCATTAAAAGTTTTCCAAAACACCAAAAAAAATAAAGAAATATACTTAAAAACATTCATTCAAACAAAAGTAATGAATTTCAGTAGCTTTCAAATTTATTAGAAGCTCTAAAACAAACGGAAAACCCATAGGAAATTTTTCAAAATGCATATACACATTGAAATGTAAATAAATATATATTTTTCCTGATTTGTATGTATAGGCTATATACAGAATGTATCCTCCATACTTTCAAGCACACATTTGCGTTACTTTAATGTAACCTTTATGTAATTCTTGATGTTTCATAGGTAGGGACACCTGTATTTCGCGATTTCATTTCATGTCAACGTATTTCACAAAACACTGTAGCTTTTTCTAAGAGTCATGGCAAATTGCGAGGGTGCAGCAGTACGGTGACCACATTCTCATTGGCCCCGTCAAGAGCGGGACGACACCTCTCACCGACCTCAGCCAATAACCACAGGAGAAAAGCTACAGTATTTTGTGAAATACCTTGACACGAAATGTATTCGCGAAATACAGGTGTCCCTATTCATAGGTCATGATAGCTATAGAGTTAAAGGCATCATAATGCTTCAATTCCAGAGGATGGACATGTTATGGTACAAATCTTCTCGCCTCCGATTATTTTTTATATTATATAATGAATTCAGTGTACCTATACGATTCACAACAACACTTGTAGGGAATGGAAAATTTACCTCACGTACATGAAACTGAATGATATTTTAGCACTGTAGAGAGAAATTAGCACTAGAAACAAAGATGTCAACCACCAGCAGACGAAAACTGGAAAGCGACCACCAGAAGACCAGGTCGAGAGAGCGACTCAACAGACGAAAACAACGTGATGCCTTCCCGCAGACGAAGACTAGATGGTCGAATCCAAACGGGGGCCTTGGAAATTTGTTAAAAACTAAGATTTATGGGCTCCAAGCTAGCTGAACCAAGATTCAGCCATGTAAAGTCACCCATGATGGTGACCTGTGCCAAGATCCAAGGTCATCGAAGATGACCGCAGGAGTCAAGGTCAAAGGCCAATAAAAAAGGTCATACAAGATGGCTGCCACACGTCACACCGTGACACAAAACCAAGATGGCTGTCTGACCCAGTTGCTCAACTGTCATATTTATGAATAAAAAATAAAATTTCAGTTGCAGTGACATGAACTATACGCCATTTAAACCGCACTACTGACGTACTCGAATGTTATTCCGTTAATTCAGATTAATTAGTTTTTTTTCCTTAGCCTAAATGCCAGGCTCTTCAGACAGAGCATGCTTGTTTGTAAACTTGCTGCTAACTGCACTGGTAGTCTTCAGTAAGAACACTCTTGGGTGTAATAGCAGGGCAAACTCTGTCCCAGACTCACGCCAAAGGTTCTCTTCCAACCAAGGACACGACATACCAAACATAGTCTACCTATCAAATGAAGTAGCTTGGCTTCTGGGTTGTAGCCGCGTCCTTGGCGAATAATTCGCCGACGTTTCGGTCGACATTGTAGTCGCCATCATCAGGGAGCAGTTATCTACTGATGATGGCGACTGCAATATCGACCGAAACGTCGGTGAATTATTCGCCAAGGACGCGGCTGCAACCCAGAAGCCAAGCTACTTCATACAATGGCCGTGGAAGCCTGCGAACATTAATAGCTATAAAATGTTTGTTTCCGGGTTCTACTTTCGTTAATTAGCCGTTGGTACGTGCTTAGTGCTCTGAACGTTTCAACTCGATGCCTGATACGAGTAAAATTGACGACCAAATTCTAATGACTAAACGAAATTTCCGCTGTCATAAACGCCACACTGTTCCCCTGTAACACTGCCGCTGTTACAATGTCAGAAATTTTTGCTAATGATCCTAAAAATGAAATGGAATTTAAAACCTTATCTGCGCGTAGAAAAAGATTATAAATTTTTGTTGTCATAGATAGGGACCGGAAAAATTCGCGGATTCATTTCGTGTAGTGCTAGAATCCAAACACATATACTTCCCTATTGATACTGTTATTGGCTCAGATTTTACATAAAGGAATTTTAGCCAATAAAAAAACCTTCAACCAAGCAGTATCGAATGGGAAGCATCCCAGTTGACAAGTCTCACAAACCAGTAGCCAATGAGCGTGTGGTATTTGCCCGAGTATGTATGGGATCGTGGAGTCTATCCTAGAGGTCATTGAAAACGCGAATTTTACCAGTCCCTAGTCATAGTTCGTTACACATGTCATTTGCCGTGCCAGGAAGATATTGAAGAGCAGGAAAATTTCTTGGAATAGAGCTCTTTCCTACTCAAAAACTGGTGGTGGGTGAGACCCTGTTGTTCAGCTACGCGGGTAGTGACTGCAAATAAGCCCGTCCCACGACGCTACCCCTCGAGAACTACTCGGTTGTTTGGTTGTTCAGGCAGAGTAGAGGCCATTTCCCTACGCCCCACTCGAGAAGCAGCGAGCAAACATTTACGGACGAACTGAAGTTGATGTGCGGCAAACCGATTTCCTTCTGTCCTGCTCCGAACACACGCGTCTCTGAGAGACCTGCAGACTTGCGAGTGTGAGTGAAAGACGTGGCAATTACTTATTTCTAGAGACCTGCAAAATCCGCGGTTACGATGGCCTTCAGGATAGACTGCACATTCTCCTGTACACTGGGCAAATAACGCAAGTTCATTGGTTGTTGACTTGTAGGTCGTCTCAGCTGGTTTGTCTGTGATTCGATCCTTCTTCGCTTGAGGGTTTATAATTGGTTCAGATTCGCCAAGATGAACAGTAAGCCAATAGCAAAATTATCTAAGAGGTATATGTGTTTGAATTCTAGCCTATCACCGAATGAATCCGCGAATTTTGCAGGTCTCTACTTATTTCTGTACGTGTCTTCATTTCGTAATTAATAGAGACCTGCAAAATTCGCGGATTCATTTCGCGATAGGATAGAGTCCAAATACTTTTGACATTATTTCGCTTCAGTGATTGGCCCACAGTTTATCTGAAGGACTCTGGGCCAATGAAAAATCTTTAACAGAAGAATTAGCGAATCACGATCATTCCAGTCAACAGGTGTTACGAGTCGGTAACCAATCCTCAGATGTAATTTGCACGAGTGCATAGAGGATCACGGAGTCTATCATTTAGGGATTTGAAACCGCGAATTTTACAGGTCTCTAGTAATTAATGTTGGTATATGGGTATAGATTATGATGTTTTTTTAAGTTTTAATAAATATATTAAAAATAGAATAAAATGCTCATTTAGCTAATGAGTTTCCAATAAACATATTTTGAGATTGGAATGATACATAAAAGTATACAGACTTTTCCTATAACAATAGTTTTAAATCAACATTTATCCGAGTTAATGAATCTTCCTTCATGTGTGTAAGGCTCTTGAATAATTGCAACATCAATTTGGTGAATTATTTTCGGCGTGAAACCAATGAATATTTAAAAATCTGGCTGGATGGACTGGGTATTTAAACACGCCACTTCAGGAATATGCATCCAGTGTTGATTAGGAATTGAAAATTGGAAGAAAAACAATGAAATTTTACAAAAAGGTTATTTATAAAAATTTAAATATAAAAACTGACTTAAGGCGGCCATATTGGATTACATATATACCAGCAGTCATCTTGGATTACATATCTTCCGGTGGCCATCTTGGATTAGGTCATTTCCAGGGGTCATCTCAGATGACCTTGACCTTTGACTTCGGAGACCACTTTGGATTCCACCATTTTGTTTTCTAGAAAATTCCACAATTTTGAATTATGCTGTCACGTTAGTTATCTCTAAAATATATAGTTATTAGAGACCCCTGAATTTCGCGGATTCAATGACCTCCAGGATAGACTCCAAAATCCTCTACACACTCGGGCAAATGCCAACTGTTCATTGGCTGTTGACTTGCGAGTCGTCTCGACTGGGTGGCCTGTGATTCGACACTTCTATGAGTGAGGGTCTCTAATTGGCCCTCAGTCCTCCAGATCAACAGTGAACCAATGACAGAAGTAGCACTACGGTATAATTATTTGAATTTTAGCATAACACGAAATGAATCCGCGAAATTCACGGGTCTCTAATAGTTATTAATCTAGAAAATTGGTAAAATATTAAAAATACAAAAATAATATTTTATAAAATGTATTTAATCGAGCGTCCCACCCTTGTGCGTTACACTTTTCGTTATGATGACATCATCATCGAACATCCCACTCCTGTGAGTTGCATTTTTCATTATGCTGGCATATCACCAGAATCTGATAGAGGCAGCCATTTTGTTATCGTTTAGTGGAGACCGCCAATTTGACATCATCTGACTTCGCCATCTTTGTTCCTAAGGTGCGCCAGTCTCGCTCTCCCTCGTGCACGTAAGGTCGAGGTTTGTGGGGTTTGAGCCGCTGGAATCACCCAGGTGCCCGCGGATGTTTGAACCCAGGACCCCCTGGAGACAGTCTCACTGTTCGAGACGTCGCGTCGCTTGTAAATATCCGATCAGAGCAGTCGGCGGAAACCGGGCCGGCAAACCGGTTGCGCGCGCTGACTATGAATCGGACGCCCTGCCTACTCGTTTAACCCGTTCCGCTGCTTGTAATTAGATTAAGCTTAAAATTGCTCTTAGTTTATACAATTAAGGCATTACCTCCACTCGCGCCCCTGTGCTTTCGAAAATTCTCTCATAAAATAAACCGTTTAAACAATTACGAACAATTTGGAGCTTGTTTTCAAAAGAAATTAATTGATTTTTTTTCATTTGTTAGTGTCAATGTATTTTTTTTTAATGGCCAGTTTTTGCACAAGAAATAATTTAATTTTTTGACGTTATAAAACTCAAATTTTAATACCTATAGTAAAAATTTCAAGAGAGTGCTTCCAAACGAAAAAAAAAACTTGTACTACTTATGTTTTAATCACCACACTTAGCTATGTCGTTCCAGGAATGAAACCCAGAACCACTCACAACTAAATTGGTGCTTCAACCAATTGCCCTATGAAGGTAGTCATTCTTTCACAAAAGCACTCAAATTTCTTTCAATATAATAGCCTTGCATTATTATTTTTAAATGGCATCCATCGTATTACTTTGTGTCACACGTGTCTAGCGTCGCTGAACATTCTCAACACTTGAATAAAATTTAGGTCAGTTTGACTTTGGGATATTCGATGTGAGACGAGGTGATTACAGCTAGAAACAAAGGAATAGGAGTACCCCGAGAAAACTATACGGTCGCCTTCTCCTCCAGCAAAAGTCAACCGTTTGTAAAGTAAATTCCGCTGGAAAGAACATAACCAAGAAACGTTTCAACATAACTTCCCCTTCGTTCCATGCAGCACAAACTTTTCCAGTCCCGGTTGAGCGGGACTAAGAGTGCCGAATGAAAAATGATAGACAACATGTCATCATAATGAATGCTAGTGTAGCATTGCACAAATGTAATCTTTTTTTTAAAGATGCTTTTATTAGCTTCACTTGTAACTGGAAACTCAAATCTTTAAAAGTCGATTTTAACTTACTTTAATTATTTTATCGATTTAAAACTTTGGAAGTATGTGTAATCCGGAGACAAAACCATAATTTCATTACTACGACCCGAAGAGAGGAGAAAGGCAAAAAAAAAAAACACTTTCGAGCTATTTGTTTATCCACGAGGCGATGACATGGTGGGTGTTTATACGGGCGTATACAGCCTCTTTCCCCTCGAAGGGAGGTTATTTGACCCCGATTTTTACAGATTCGGGAAATCTGAAGTAGGCTACGTTGATTTGGGCGTGCTATTGAGGCCTCTGGACACCATCGAACCCCTCGGAATGGCGCGGGGTTGGGGGTTGGGGGATAATTCCTCCGGAATTTTCGCTACTTTTAAAATTGATTTTGTCATGCATTTCGAGTAAATAATAAAAAAATAAATCAATATAAACTAAAAAGCAAAAAAAAAATAATATTATATAAGGGAGGTGGTAAATATTTTACATTGCAGATTACTGGAACATACTTTGTATTTGTTTATCATATTACTATAATATTATTAAAATATAATAAATATGTATTTTATATTATAATTTATATATGCATTTTAAAATATAATATAACTTATTAAATGTAAAATATAAGTCATATTATTTTTATTACAATATATTATTAGTTACTTAAAGTAATATAAAATGAATTACGTTTCGCATAGTAAAAATAAAACATTATAAAAGTACAAATATTCTATAATACTTCCTATTACATATAGTCAAATGTGTGCGGAAACAATGAAGTATTTTTTAAAGATTTTTAACCGTGTGGGCAGTATTTTAGTTAATTATTTTGTGAATATTAGTGATAGAAATGGTGTTTATATTCTCATGGAAGTTTATTTTGTACACGTGAAGTTCCCGTATTAATTTTTTTTTGAAATTAGAAATTTTATCAATTAATGAATTAAAATAAACATTCATAATATTTACTGATTAAATAAACTCAATTATTCTACTAAATAAAATAATTATTTTATACATATTATCATTACAACAAAAGTGTCTTGAATAAAAAATAATTATTTAAATAACAAATATATGTTTGTAATTAACAAACATTTTTTGCAAAACTCCGTTCCCCCGGAGAAACCCCCGGAATGGCCACCGCATGGGGAGCCCAAGAAAAGAAACGGGCTCCCCATTTGGAAGCCACCTGGAAGGTTTTTTTCTGTTCCACCCACCGTTTCTTTGGTAGCCTGACTTGTTACAAGGGATTGTATTCCTACCAGAGAAAATGCCGCCATTTCGTCTGGGCAATCCGCCTTGGAGGAGCCGGGGCGCGAACCCGGGTCCTACAAGTCACAAGGCAGGCGCTCTACCCCAGAACCAGAGTGGTAGAGCGGATACTTGCAGTCTTCTTAACACTGACATTATGTTATTAAAAGAGTGTACTGTTGTTATCAACATTTGATTTGGGAAGAACAGGGAGATATTTTTATTTGGTGTCCGTCTTTATTGTCCGTGTGTCATCCAGAGGTGTTTGCCTGGTTTTGTGAATTTGTCACCGGTGTTAAGTTAGTTTAATTATTATTTCAGTTGGTTTCAAGTGTTGGTGTATGCTATAAATTTATTGAATTAATTAGTTAATTGTGACATCAGAAAGTTTTCTTTTCACAAAAGCAATTATGTGCGTCTTAATTTTTGTTGATATTTATAAAATGCTCTGAAATGACATATACCCTTAATTTCTGACCAAATCATAGACTATATTACTATAAATATCTATGTAGACATTTAATTTACATTATTATCGGAGAAAATTTTTTATCACAAAAGTCGTCTAAAGACCAAATATCTTCTGTACGTTGTTTCTACGGCGTAGATGGCTCACTAGTATATGCATATTCTGATAGAATTTTTAAGTAGATTTAAGTAGATAGATTTGTTTTAGGTTTGTAAATGAAGTTATTTAATCATAATTTAATGATATTACATAAACAGATAAAAGGTGAATTTTTTTTGTGGAGATGAAATGTTTAAATTATATTTGAAAGAGGTTAAGTTGAACTACATTGTCCATGCTGCGTCCTAGAAGAATGAACGGCCAGAATTTGGCGTGACATTACCGCCAGCTTGTGAGTGCAGTGGACGGGTCTCGCCTCTTCAGTAAACTGGTCCGGCGAACTGCGCAGCTCTGACGGCTGCGCCTGAGTTCAGGCAGCTGGGACGGCTTTCTCCCTGTTCTCCCTGAATGCAGCCCGGAGAAGCAAAGAGAAAGAATCAGGATGTAAAAAAAAAAACAACTGTTGAAAATATAGAGGATAATTCAAATTGAAGCCCAGAAATAAAAAAAATCTCGATTTCACCCCTGTAATATATGAATCTTGTTTTTTTTTTTTTTTTTTACCCCGCTCCCTCCTTATTTTTATTATATTTCTACTTTTATGTTTTTGGCCTATGATTCACTCCACTCATTGTTGGCAAGTATTAAGGAACAGAAAGGGTTGGTCGTGAGCGAACAGGGATGGGGAGGGGGTAGGGCGACATGCAAATGTGGCGAATCCACCATCGTCCCTAAACCATACGGACTGTTCATATGAATGACATCCGCCCGATCGCGCGCAAGAACCGCCCAAGCGACAGATTTCCTCGCGCTGGTGACTCCCTGCCCTCTTTGCGGCTGCAATGGCGGTTGCTCCTGTTGTAGCTCCGTGCGTGCACTTCCGTGTGAGTTTTCTGCTGGTTGAACACCAGCTGTTGTTAAAAACATATTGTTTTTTGACGTGAGAACGTCTAATAAATCGATGATCGCCGGCTGCACGCACGAAAAAGTGTCCCGTAACGCACATTGTCCCGTTTCGCTGTGTCCCGTCACGCTCATTGTACGCTTGCGCCGCATCTATCTCTCTTCCACTCGATTGGAACAACCATCGATTTGACTTTTTCGAGGCACATTAAACTTGAAACACTCCCATTCGTTTCCTACTTTTCCTATCATCGTCCTATCCTTAACAGAATAACGCAGATTGAAAGAAGTTAAATAGCAAACATGTATAAAATTTATAGTTAAAATAATCTCTTCGTTAAAGTAATAAACATATTTGAATTAATGAGTGCAAATAAAAGTAAATTTATGACTTAAATTGTATATTTCATTTCACTCCTTCTTTGTATCCATACAAAATAGTGATAATTCAATAAAAATGATTTAATTTTATTCATAAAAGTATGCAATCATTTCATCAATGTTTTGTTATGACGTTGTCACGTTAAACTATCGTCTGTAAACCGATTTTACAGACAACCAATTTTTTGCAATTATTTTCTTTTTGTTCTGGGCCCATATTTATGAGAAATATATTCACGAAAATTTCTGCCAGACTGTAAAAGCAATGTACAACCAAACCAATAATTTCAAGGAAAACCGTTTTGTAGTAGCTTGTCTTCTGGGATGTTGCCGCATCCTTGGAGAATAATTCACCGACATTTCGGTCGAAATTGAAGTCGCCATCATCAGGGAGCAGTCACCGTAGCAGTTAAGTAACTGCTCCCTGATGATGGCGACTGCAATGTCGACCGAAACGTCGGTGAAGTATTCGCGAAGGACGTGGCTACAACCCAGAAGCTAAGCTACTTCGGACAATGACCGTGAAAGCCTGCGAACATTATTGAACCGTTTTGTAGCTTATTTAATCTATTGCCACTAATTACTTTTATTCTTCATGTGCATTATATTTTTTTTACAAAAATTAATGTGAAATTATATTTAATGAAGCATTTTGTCACATATGAAAAAATATAGGCTCTCTGTTGATTAAGTTTTAAGAGTTGACTGTTGCATCTTAAGAACTTAATTTCATAATATCAAAAATCAGATCACAGAATTTTGTCAGACCTAATTCACATCAAAAATTCTTGAAGCTCTTTAAGCTGTTGAAATTAAATTAATAACACGTTTTGAAGTCTGGTTTAATAGTTTATGTAAAACTGAACGAAATATTGTTATATCCTCTAAATAATTTGTATGAAATGTAGAATAGCAATGTTACTTACTTACACAAAATTTACATATTTCCATATATAATTGGATATGTTTATTAAATGAACTAAATTACTCGTGAAATATAAATTTCATTAAATTTGTAATAAATAGTTTTCATCAAAACCATCTGTTATATAATTATTTTATATTTATTCAGTGAAAACAAAAAACCTTTATTTTCCATAAATAAACAATGTTGTTTACGTGTAACGTTTTGTTAGTTTCGATTATGATAATAATATTTTATGTGAGGTAGTAAAATCCATCTGCACTCTAATGGATTATATAATTTTTAGTTACAGTAATAAGAATATTTAACAAGTCAAAAAATGATATTCTGCCATTGTAATTTTTTTAAAATTTCTTCGTCAATACGATAAATGTGAACTTTTGATGATATTTAGGCACTTCGATTTGATTGTAAGAATTTTTTTTCATTAATAAGCATAGATATAGAAACAAAGTTGAAAGAAGACAACCATTATTTAAAAAGATTAACAAAGCCTCTTTTGAATTAAAGACATCTCGTTAGT
The DNA here is from genome assembly GCF_032445375.1 of Bacillus rossius redtenbacheri. Classification (NCBI taxonomy): domain Eukaryota; kingdom Metazoa; phylum Arthropoda; class Insecta; order Phasmatodea; family Bacillidae; genus Bacillus; species Bacillus rossius. The sequence goes on along the minus strand of NC_086331.1, from coordinate 130,998,347 downwards.
TGTGAGAGACGTACAAATGTACATAACGGAAGTGATAAATTATTTATAAGAAATTAGGCACAAGTTCGACTTCAAACTACTTTGGTGTCAAATTATTTTCCCTTGGGACAAATGGGGAAAAAAAAGTTTTAGTTTGAAAAAAAAATTGTATGAAATTTAATTGAACCATTGTATAGTAGGTACCTTACTGGTGGATTCATTCACGGTACTTACGGACTTCTGGCAATTGCAAAACAATAATTTCTCTATTGTAGGGCGTTATTCCTTGTCACCTCTTTTTAGGATCACAGGAGTTTACACAGGATTCCAGGCAGACATTTTCACTTAAATGACAATGCTTTTCGTAGCAACGTCGATGTAAATATTCTTTTTCCAATAGGTAGAGACCGGAAAAATTCGCGAATTCATTTAGCGATAGGCTAAAATACAAATAGTTTATACCTCAGTGCTGCCTCTGCTATTGGCTCACAACTCACCTGGATGACTCTGAGCCAATGAGAAACGCCCCACCAAAGCTTTATCGAATCACAGGCTGCTACGTTGGGACGTCTCACAAGGCAGCAGCCAATGAGTAGGTGGCATTTGACCGAGTGTACGTAGAACTATGGAGTTCATCCTGCAGGTCATTGAACCCGCGAATATTTCCTGTCCCTACCGATAGGCAGAGACCGGAAAAGTGCGCAGATTCATTTCGAGGTAGTCTGAAATTCATATGCATATACCTCCAAGCTGTTTTTGCTACTGGCTCACTGTTCGTCTGGGCGACTCTGGGCCAATGAGAAACCCTCCACCAAAGAAGTATCGAATGACGGACAAACCAGTTGAGACGTCTTGCAAGTAAGCAGCCAACGAACCGGCGTTATTTGCCCGAATGTACAGAGGACTGTGTAGACTATCCTGAAGGTCATCGAAACAGCGAATTTTTCAGGTCTTTACCGATAGGGCAACAATGATGTAATATGTGAACGTTCGTACGAGTATTTTGTAGCAATGCAGAGATCGTAAAAGCTTCGTGGCTAGCCGCAAGGACATCACGCATCCTGCAACGCAAGACGAAGGTAGACGCTGCGTGATTACGAACACCAACTTCTTCGTTGAACTCCGAGCACTGGTGACGTTGCGGCTGTACACACACGCAACATGTGATTGCAACATGTGATTGTGAACACACGTTTCGTATGGTATTCACCGCACCGTTGCTACGTCATGTCCCACGAGTGTATCAGTGCGAATAAGAAGTTAGCGATGTAATATAACTATAATAAATATATAAAAACCGTGAAATTTCACTGGCATGATTTTCTTTTCATCATAGCCGCGACTGATGAGGAGCCAAACATATCAACAACGAAGTTTAACGTATACAATATAAGAGGTTAGGAACTTTTACGGTAGTGTATATATATATATATATATATATATATATATGGTTTTATGTTTGCTATGGCAATACAAGGGTGTTGCAAATTGACAATATTTAAATTTAATAATTTATGAAACAAATCACCGACAGTTTAAATGCCCGAAAAAAAAGAAGTATATTTTATTTATCAGTGAAACAAATTTTTCATATCGCATTGACGCAACAGTTTTTTTTAAAGCACACGTAAATTATCAAGTGACGTCATTGGTAGGGACCGGAAAAATTTGCGGGTTCAATGACCTGCAGGATGAACCCCATAGTTCTACGTACACTCGGTCAAATGTCACCCACTCATTGGCTGCTGTCTTGTGAGACGTCCAAACGTAGCAGCCTGTGATTCGATAAAACTTTGGTGGGGCGTTTCTCATTGGCCCAGAGTCATCCGGGTGAGTTGTGAGCCAATAGCAGAGGCATCACTGAGGTATAACTCTTTGTATTTTAGCCTATCGCGAATTGAATTTGCGAATTTTTCTGGTCTCTAGTGATTGGTTCCCACCTGACTCACGGGTCTGGCGGCTCGTGCAGGTCTGTGTTTCCGTGCAGCGCTGAGAACACCGCAGGTGTCTGCGGGTGTCCGCGACGCAGCTCCGGATGGACACCTCCGGACACCTCCGGACACCTCCGGACACCTCCGGACACCTCCGGAGATTTGCGGTGACTGCGGCAGCCAGGGGCGTCGGCGGACGGCAGGCAGGTCAGAACAGGTCGAGGTGCGACTCTTCAAGTCACGTTGTACGCAGAGAAAAAGGTTTGTTTGAATCAAACAAATGATTTGTTTGTACATGGCGAAACAAATATTTACTTGACGGAACAAAATATTATGTCAGTTTAACCAAACTCGGTAAGTAACAAAAATAATTTGTTACACTTAACCAAATATACATTTGAGTTGACAGAATAATTTTGTTGAGTCAACAGAATCTTTCCTGCTACAAAACATTTGTTTGAATCAACAAGATATATTTATTTCGCCATATAAGTATAAACAAATATTTTTTTTAGCCAAACAAATCTTTCTCTCAGTTTATGCGTCACCCACCTCTAGTGACGCACAAAATGAATTTTTATTGATTGCTATGACGCAGTAATGTAGGTTAATGCAGTATGTCCATAAAATAATGTACTTGTTTAAATATTTAATGATATCAACTGTAAGCGTTCTAGAGTGTTGGTTCAAGGTCACAATTAAAGAGTAACTCAAACAGTTTTGGATGAGCGCATGCGCGGGTAATGCTTTGTGGTTTTCTCGCTTGCAGCGCCAACTACGCAAAATGGCGAATCATGAGCGTAAAGCGATTTGTGTTCTGGAATTGTTATAAGAGTGAATCTGTGATTACAGCCCTCCCCATTGGAATATCTTTCCACGAGAGTGGTTGAACGTCGAAGTCCCTGACCGTTGGATTGGTCGTAATGGTCGAGACGACAGAGCTCTGCTTCGCTGGCCTCCACGTTCACCTGACATAACGCCTTGGGATTTTTTCCTTTGGGGCTTTATAAAAGATCGTGTCTACGTTCCGCCGCTACCTAATGATTTGCCAGAGTTGAGACATAATAGAAGAGGCTTTTGTTTCCATTACTCCAGACTTGTTAATCAAAGTGTGAGAAGAATTAGACTTTAGGTTGGATGTGTGCCGTATAACTTAATGTGCACGTATTGGACATTTGTTAATTAAAACTAGGTTAGTTTACCTTCACTGTGATGTATGATTTGTTGTAAATAATCAAAATTAAACTGATATAGTATACCATTGACTCTACGACATTTTATTCACACTCTTTTAACTATGAACATCAGCTTAAATGGTAACAAACAGCCGATTACGTGTATACAATATGTAGTGCCTAAATGAACAAATAATGTAAAATTAAAAATTATAGAACAAAAACTATGCAGGCAGCCCACTATAAAATCGTTCTCTCTGTCATATCGAAAGGGTATTTTTCGACATTTTTTTTTTTAAATATGAACAACATCTTATTTATGCTGTTGGAAAAATAATTTTGTTTGCCATGAAAGTTTACAATATCACTTCTGCACTGTTATTACAACAAAATTTGAATGACATAGTAAGCTATTGGTACTGTAAAGGTAAGCTTACGTCGCAATACAAATTGTTGCTACAGGGAAGAAATACATATTGATGTTAAAATAAACAAAATATATAAAACCAAAATTTAATTAGCAATATCGTATAAACATTTTTTTATATTTTCTGATGAAATATTTGTTTGATTGAAAGAAAAATTAATATTCATGATATTTTACTGCGCAAAAAAAAAAAGGCTGTGCACTTCAAAACAATACTGACGTTACAAAATGCAACCTGCCAACTTGACGAATATAGCCGAGACTTAAGTCAATTAGATATTCAAAAATCTGATGGGCTCCGAACTACTCAGTCTTGGAGTTGAGTCCTGGGCACGGACAAAACCCACAAGCCTGGCTCTCCGTCTGTGCATATAATTTGCCACTGAATTACTTGATTACTGCAACCACTTGTGTAGAAATATCCATTGCATTCCCGACAGTGTGTTGATGCTTAAGACGGGAAAAAACCGGCCCATGCCTTGCCCGGGACTCGTACACGGAACTCCTGGCACTGTCGCACCGGAGTTACGATAAACGCGAGTGGACGACAATACTATATGGAAGGTCTGGTAGGCGCGAGTGGAAGGCAATACTCTATGGAAGGTCCGGTAGGTGCGAAAAGAAAGTGAACGCTGGATGGAAGGTCTGGTAGGCGCGAGTGGAAGACATACTCTATGGAAGGTCCGGTAGGCGCGAAAAGAAAGTGAACGCTGGATGGAAGGTCTGGTAGGCGCGAGTGGAAGACAATACTCTATGGAAGGTCCGGTAGGCGCGAAAGGAAAGTGAACGCTGGATGGAAGGTCTGGTAGGCGCGAGTGGAAGACAATACTCTATGGAAGGTCCGGTAGGCGCGAAAGGAAAGTGAACGCTGGATGGAAGGTCTGGTAGGCGCGAGTGGAAGACAATACTCTATGGAAGGTCCGGTAGGCGCGAAAGGAAAGTGAACGCTGGATGGAAGGTCTGGTAAGCGCGAGTGGAAGGCAATACTCTATGGAAGGTCCGGGAGGCGCGAGTGGAAGGCAATACTCTATGGAAGGTCCGGTAGACGCGAGTGGAAGCCAATACTCTATGGAAAGTCCGGTAGCGGCGAAAGGAAAGTGAACGCTGGATGGAAGGTCTGGTAGGCGCGAGTGGAAAGCAAAGCGCGATAAAAGTTCCCGTCGGGAGTGCTCCATGGATGATGTGTTCGGACAGCGTACGCGATGGAAGAGGTCGCTGAATGCTTAACCCACTCCGTATCGCGACTTGCGCCATTTTTCGCCCGGACGCCGGTCGATATGCAAATCAAGCGATTCAAATTTTTTTCTTCTTGTGTTGCATTTGAGCCCGCGACGTCACGATAAAATTTATTGCTTTCAAGCTGGATTTGTTCTCACTTTTTCCTTTATTCTCTTCGGGTTTTTTATTTAAATGACTAAATAGGAAGGGTTTTCGGCGACCAGGTTTTATGAATACCTAATTCTGTGTGCCGATGGTTTCAACCCCGGCCGGCCTTATGCGTCATAACCGACACAAGGAAGGGGCGGCAATATAATAACGCGAACACAAATAATCCTGAAAGGTTTTTTAATGCAGTTCTTTCACAATTCTCAGCGTCTGAATAGTAAAATTAGCTGAATACATTCAAGTTTTTCTACAACTAAGCAGACTGGTGTTTGAGTTTTCGGATGTGTATTAAAACAATAAAAAATATAAATATGTTTAACATAACCTAATACCGTTCTTGAAATTTTCTACAAAAATAGTTATATATTATTTAATTGTTAAATGTCATTATAAAATTTACCTAAATGTCTCGAAATTATAATTACTAACTTTATACCATACATGTTTAATTTATTGGTAACATTTAGAGAAATGAGTTTTCTTTATACTTACATAATACCATAAAATTCGATCTTTTAATATAAATTAAAAAGTAAACGCATTCGATTTTTTGCCTATTATTAAATACTTTACTGTGTAAATTGAATTGAAAAAATTGTTGTTGATACACTATAAATACGAAAATGTTTAAAATTTTGCAAACATTTACACGATAAAAGCTGTATAAAAATTTTTTCAGTCAAATATTAATGATTCGCAAATGTTTTCGTGATTTTTATACCTTACATAGAGTGTACCAACACCAAATTATCCAGACCAAATTTTTGATGCATAAAATTTTATTATAATTAAAATATCGTTCGCTATATGATTATGAAAGTACCATATATTTGCAGTATAATCATATATATTGGCAAGTAGAGTTATTATTATTGTTATTATTTCCATGTAAGTTTTTTTTAAGTATATATGGACAAAATTTAAATGCAAATAATGTGTTATAAGATTCTTTGCAAAGTCAGTAGGTTGCATTCTTTGAATCAATACTCGCTTCTAAAACGCTTTGTTCTACGACCCGTATCACCCTAATATGTTTTTGTAAAATTTTTTTAATGACTTGTCCCTGAACAACTGTGTTTTCTCCGTGAGATAAAAATTACATTACGATCTAATCCAATATGCATGTTAAACCTGGTAGATAAAATCATTAAATTCGGTTCGATAGTGAAGATTCAATTTAATAAGAAATATATCCAAATAATCTTATTGTTGTAAAATCTGAAGCCCCCAGAATTGCATGGATTCTACGCCGATTGAAGAGGCGAAGGGATGGAAACCTTTATTGGCGAACGTGCAATTTTTTATGGGAAAAACAATAATGGCTTTGACGTGCTATCAAAGAGTCTTGACTTAGTGAGAATAATATTGGGTAAAATTAAAACTAGACGATATTAACTTAAAAACTCTTTTTATTAACAACACGAAATTTTTGCAGCAATCTAAATGTTTACTATTTTTATTTTAATAAAATAAAAGGTCAGATGCTAAGCATCTTATGTGAGGCTCGTACTTTGTTACTTTTAGCGATCAAGTAGGTACGTAGATTCTTCAGTTATTGGCGTGCCCGAATTTGTTTTGTCGCGTGATGGTTCGCCATCCGTGGTTAAGGGTAAATGAAATAATTTTTAAAAAAATCAGATGTAGTAATTTTCCTCATTTTTAAATTGTAGTGCGAGCACAATTTTAGCAAAAACTACCAATATTCTCCTTAAAGAGATGGTAGATGGGGGTTTATACAAATGTGATAAAACTGTAATTTAACATTAATTTTAACAGCAATTATGTGAAAATTGCATATAGTACTACCAAAACATTGTTTTAAGGTGTAGAAAAAAAGCAGATGGTGTTGGCTGATCGAAGTCTCGTGTAGTCCCTTGTGGCCTTCCCCTTTTGTCGAAGTTTGATGTAGACGACAATTTTACTCTTATTTTGAACTTCAAGTCCACATAATTTCATCTCTAAGTACAAAATTAATTTTTAAGGGGTGAAAAAATGTATTGCGATGGTTTTTAGAAATATAATATGCACAGTGACCTTTCTTGTAATCAGATAAAGTTATTTTCCCTTATATTAAAAAATTAATCCTGCAGAATTTCATTCGGAATTGCCAAAATTCTGCTTTGCGGGGCGAGAAAACCGAATTGGGGTGGTTTTTCAAAATTTAATGTAGACAGAGAGAGAGGTTCTTCTTATATTTAGACGTTAAGAAATGTTTCTCTTATTTTGAATGTCAGGATGTTAAATTTGATCAAGTAGTACCAAAAACTTCAATAAGGGGTGAAAAGTGTTTTCGGTAATTTTTTTTTTTCGAAATCAATTGTAGACAGTATTTCAATAATTTATTTTCGCGTTGAGTGTATAATTTTTTATCAAGTAGTAAGAACGATTTTTTTAGTGGTGGGAAAGGAAGTGGTTTTTTGAAACCCATTTTTGTTATTTTAATTTTTTCATAATTTTTTTGTTAAATTTTACTTGGTGGGTTTACAACCAGTCTCTCGTAACTCTATGGCGTACAGAATTAAAAGCTAGAAAAAATGTTTTTATTATTTTTAACAATTATTTATTAATACTGTTTTTTTTTTGTAAAAATTTCAATTGGGCAATCAAATTTCACTCGGGATATCATATTTCATTCGTAATCAAGGTCAAATGTCAAGTCTCAGTTGGTTGTATTTTATTTTTTAAGTAAATTTAAGCCACTTTTCTTGAACCCAAGATGGCGGCGTGTCACTGACCCGCACTACGCACTGCGCCCACCACCGTGCGCCCGAACTGACGTAAGCACACTACTTGTGCATTTATTTTACTAAAGAATTTACTGGTGCTAGAACCCAGTATCTCCGAAATGCATGACTTAAGCAAGATTTTATTCAGACACTTTTAATATTTTTTTTTCAATTTGTTATAGTTTTCAATGTGTATTTAACTTAGTTTTTCTCGTCGGGTTTGAAACAAAGCCTCCAGAATCAATTGTTTACATACGTTTTAATTGCTTGTTAGACATTTATATTTAATTTATTTCATTAGTTTTTAGCTTAAAACGTAAATGGGGTATCTCATTTCACTAGGAGGTAACAAGTTTCACTAGAGGTTTCCTATCTGAGTCGAGGTCAATCTCGTAACGTAATAGGTTCAAAATGAATATTTTTATTGAGTTTTAAGCCCCTTTGAGGACATTTGAAGCTTTTAAAAATTTTGGGGGATAAAACGGGGTATTTTTTCTCGAAACATGATTTTCACCTTGACAATGAAAAATTAAAAAAAATCATATTATGAATATCTGAGTCCTTTTAGAGACTTTTAAGGCCGGTGTTCACCGAAATCCAAGATGACGGCCGGTCATTGACCCGCTCCAGGCTACACAGCCTGAAGCCTGAAGCCTGAAGCCTGCCCCAACTCCCCCATTTCACACTTCTCAAGTCCAATTTACATGTTTAGTTCAGAGTTGAGTGACTGGAGGTAGACTCGAAGAAGAAACCCGTCTCCTAGTTACTTTGAGCAGTGTATTTGGATGGATAATAATGGGAAAAATTGTGTTTGTGTGTGCAGAATCTTGTTGAGAGTAACATAATTTTGTATTTCATATCATTTTGTGATCCTTCATATAAGTACAATGGGTAAACTATCCTGATAGCTTAAATAGATTCCATCGGTGTCTTGTATGCCACCAAAATATACGAAATGTGAAAACTTCTAAACTCAAGTAAATTGTATTTGCAATTTGCAGTGACCAGACTAAAGTTTGTAGATTATAGTGACAGAGCGAATAATTATATGAGAATTTTGGAGCGAATAATAAACAAAAGATTTATATTTACCATTCGCCAAAATTTTTTGTGAATAATTTGCAAAATATTTTTTCACGTGCAGCCTACCAAAACCAATATTAACATGCTGATATATAAAAATTATATTTCATACCATTTTATTTGCTGATGAATGACAGCACTACGATTAAGTTATTAGTTTTATAAATAAGTTTGTCAAAAATGGTGTGATTAAAAAAACCTTATTCACTGTTCCCAAATTACAAAACGATCTATGTATAGAGACCGGAAAAATTCGCGGGTTCAATGACCTTCAGGATGGACTCTAATATCCTCTACACACTCGGGCAAATGCCAACTGTTCATTGGCTGCTGACTTGTGAGTCGTCTCGACTGGGTGGCCTGTGATTCGACACTTTTATGAGTGAGGGTCTCTAATTGGCCCTCAGTACTCCAGATTAACAGTGAACCAATGGCAGAAGCAGCGCTAAGGTATATTTATTTTAATGTTAGCTTAACACGAAATTAATCCGCGAATTTTTCAAGTCTCTATCTATGTAATAAATAACTCAAATATAAACTTCACAATGTTGTCGTACGTTGGGTGGATGCCGAATACATAGAGACCGGAAAAATTAGCGATTTCAATGACCTGTGGATATACTCCATGACCCTCTATGCAGGCGGGAAAATTACATCTGCTCATTGGCTACTGACTCGTGTCACCTGTTAACTGGGACGCTAGTGATTCGATACTTCTTTTGTTGAAGGTTTTTCATTGGCCGAGTGGCATTCAGATGAACTGTGGCCCAATCACTGATGCGGTAAAAAGGCAAACGTATTTTGATTCTAGCCTATCACGAAATGAATCCGCGAATTTTTCCGGTCTCTACGAATACAAATTGATCTCCATGGCAGCCAAGACATCGTCGGTGGTCTACTGGTGGCTGGTAAGGGGAATAATAGACCACTTTGAATTATACTAAGCCACTTTAAGGAATGCTAAACAATTTTGGGGAATTCTAAGTCACTTCAAAGAATGCTAAACAACTTTGAGGAATTATAAGCCACTGTAAGTAATAGTAAGCCACTTTAGAGAATGCTAAGCCACTTTGTGAAATTCTATGACACTTTGGAGTATTCTAAGCCACTTTGAAGAATCACTTGTTAAGCTCTGTTCAGTGTTTTCTGTTAGTCAATAAGACGTTGAGATTTTAATTTGCTTTTACTAAAACGTAACTCACTGCATGGGATAAGCAGATTTATTTGTCTTGATCCATGCGTTTTGGAGATAAGTAGTCTTGGGAGCATGGGCGTAGATCCCGGGGGGGCCAGGGGGGCCCGGGCCCCCCTGGAATTAATGGGCCCCTCCTTGGGGGGGCCCACTTCGTGATTTTAAAGTTAATGGTGTACACAGCATATATATCAGATTATTATTTACAATGACGACAGACACTTTGACATGCTTTACATTCCTACCTTCGAGTTCCGTAGTTATTTTCCCCTACCCCTTCTGCGAAAGCCATGGTATGGAGTTTTCCAATGAGAACTTTGAAACCCTTAATTCCTAGAAACCGTTTATTCCAAAGGACGAAGCTAGGGTAGGATTCCGTTAGCATTGCCTCCCCATTGTTACCCACACTACCTTGTCCTCTGAAACGACAGTATTATAGGTTTCAGGTAGTCTGATTTAAAGTGGTTTTGCTCTCGTGTGCGCCAGTCTTCTGCTTTCTTGGCAAACATCAACATGGATAATTTCGTGACGGGGAAGAAACGGAAAACAGAATCTGATTCTCACCTGGTAAGCTTGATTGTTTTATAAGTAGTGACTATTATTTAGGTAATTTATTTTATTTAAGTGATTATGTAACGTTATTTTTTCCAGTAAATAAGCAACCTAATACTTTAACAGTAATTTTAGCAGAATTTAGTTTATTTACGAACTGAAACTTATATACCATTTTCTGGAATTTTTCAGCTCACCTCCATTCTGTAAGGCTAGCTGCTCTGTACGTTTCATGTGAATATACAGGGAATAATTTTTTGCTCGTCAATATGGAATTTAAAATCACTCCCCTTTTATTATCAAACGATAATTTTCACAATTCATGGCCGATAATCACTTTATAACATTTGTGATTTGATAACTGCAACACTGCACGAGTAAACAGAAGTAAATGAGAAAGAAGTATTTAAAGTTACACATCTGTATTTAAGTTAATAAGGAAGCAAACGCGTCTCTTTAATAACTAATCAAGCGGCATATTTTAACTAAATAATTCACTGCCAAAATACTTATTATACTAAATATAAGCCAAGAAATGTATGTGGTTCAATTAGCTGTAGGATAAATTTCATAGTTCTATCTTCGAGATTTTTCATTTGTGTCATTAAGTTTTTTTCTTTTTTACCTGGTTGGTGCCTTTACTAAATAAAATAGTCTTTAAGGGTTTTAATATGATTCGATCGTTCATTTGATGTTGATCCGTTTATTAGCTTTGGCGCTTTGGGTTTTTAGGGCGCATCAAAAACTGTGAACAAAGATTTCACGAACAGCATTTGAATCGCAGTAATTATGTGATGTGGCATACAAAACACCGACAAAGTGCGAGTCGAACTCGCGCACGAAGGGTTCCGTACCATTATCTATAAAAACGGCAAAAAAAAAATCATGTCTGTTGTATGGGAGCCCCACTTAAATATTTATTTTATTCTGTTTTAGTATTTATTGTTATAGCGGCAACAGAAATACATCATTTGTGAAATTTTATTCTGTTTTCATGTTTGTTGTATGGGAGCCTCCTTAAATATTTGTTTTATTTTAATTTAATCATTTATTTTTAAATTTAAATTAGAATAAACACTTTTGGAAAATGGTAATGTATGGGTGGGGTGTTATCTATTTGCATTATATTCACGTATATTATTTTTATAGATTTTTTCATGGTTATTTTATGTATTTAGGTTAGCAAATTATTAAAACATGTTTGAGAGATCACTTCTTATAGTCATTAATTAATAATTACTAAAACATATGTTGCTCTGCTTTATTGTTAATATCACTTACGTAAAAATAAAGTGTATAACATAAAAGCTTATCATCTAGAAGACTTGTTTCGGTTGACCTCTAGCGCAAAGTTCTTAATCCACAGAATTCACGGGCCCCCCTGGAAATCCTACAGATTTGCGCCCATGCTTGGGAGAATAGAAAATTGATGCCTGAGATACTTCTGAGTACAGTCTGAGCACGATACGCGCATCGTCAAGACGACGTTAAAACAATTATCAAATTATGTGCATTATGTCAGTATATTAGCCATATAGCGACTGTACCAACACTTGCAAGACAGCCTCGATGCTGTGGTCAGCAGCGCACCTGACTCCCAGTTCCATGATCTTGGCTCAGAGTCCCTCTTCAGCCATGGATAGAGACCCGGAAAATTCGCGGGTTCAATGACCTCCAGGATAGACTCCAATATCCTCTACACACTCGGGCAAATGCTAACTGTTCATTGGCTGCTGACTTGTGAGTCGTCTCGACTGGGTGGCCTGTGATTCGACACTTCTATGAGTGAGGGTCTCTAATTGGCTCTCAGTCCTCCAGATTAAAAATGAACCAATGACAGGAGCAGGACTAAGGTATAGTTATTTGAATCTTAGCATAACACGAAATGAACCCGCGAATTTTCCGGGTCTCTAGCCATGGATTAAGACCCGTCCATTACGTAGTCATGAGGCATCGACAGGAAACTTTAATATCCTTGGGCATAGGCAAATGATAACTGAATATGTCACGTGATAAGTGTTTGGGCTAGGCGGGTATGCGGATGTTATTGCCAATTCATTGGTTTCCGGCTAAACATGAAATAAAGGGCTGGTTTATTTTCGTCGATAATGTACGACAATGTAAAACAATTAATTGGCTGTTGTCTTGGAATCCCACTGGAGAAACCGCCTGTTAGAAATTTTAAAATGACTGCTCACGTGTGTATTACATAATCTTCTCATCTCCGTTTAAAAATATACTGAACTTTTTAAAAGAATTGTGCTGACTTTTGTCTGCCACCGTCTCCACGGAAAATTTTTGGGTGAACTTAAAATGCGAACACGCTGAAAGTGTTAGGCGTGCGGTGAGCCTAAGTGTGCCCGATATTGACTGATGCACGGGTAAGCATCGGAAAGGGAGGTACATACGATAAAGAAGCCGAAATTCCTTTACTCTCTTTTTTGTATGTCCTTGTTGGACGCAGAACTTCACTTGAAACAACCAAGGACTAAGTCATTCCCTACTACGACGCGTATAATAGAACGTCTGCTCTCAGTGTTTCATATGGCGATATGATACGGTTATATACTTATAACTCTGGGTCACGTCTGCTAACGATCGAGATTTGAAACATTTACGGGGAGTTACTTTATTCTTCCCTTCAGACTTCTCCAAGGGCACTTACTGTTGCTGTTAATCACACATTAGTTGACACACATTTATCGTTTGTGCTTTAAAAAAAAGAGTTAATATATCATTTTTCTCATAATGAGAGTATGAATATAAATTTGTGCTTTGCTTCGCAGCAAAATATATTGGCTCACAACTCACAAATCTTTGTGCGAGGCTTCGAAGTTGGATACGGCGGAAATATGAAATTTAACCGTCATAAGAACTATTCGGCGGCGACTCATTATGCGTGTGACCAATCTACATCTCTGAATGCAGAAACATTTTCTGTACGTCACGACGTTCTCAATTTTTTTTTATCCATTACTATAGAACTTGTGCACTTTTATTTTTTTCCCGAAAAAGGGTTCGTTGCGTTTTTACGGCACACCAATCACATTTAACGGTGGTAATAACATGTCAGTGAAGGAAGGTAATATTTCGACCAGAAATGCAGAAAACTTTAAGAGCCTCATAAATATCCGCGTAGCAAAGACCTTTTTGCCGCAGCCCAGAGCGCCGCTTGGTCAGAGAGGAGTCATCACACGTCACGACTAAAACATCGCCCAGCTTCAGAAACAAACGCCCACGGTCCATGAAATTAAAAAAAAAAAAAAAACAGCAGTCATTTGCCAATGAAAGCTTTCAATTTTTGCACGCGGCAGATTGAAATTTGTTTTGTAATTCTTTCAGGGTGCCTCATCGTCTAGTTTTATTAATCGGCTTCCACTCACTGGTACTTTCGTTCCCCATTAACACTGTGGGGAATGTGCTTGCTCGGAATTCCTATCCGCAGGGCACTCGTAACTTATTTTGAAACCGAAAGCCATTGAAAGGGACATTCAGAAATTACGCGAACGTATTTAGCGACATAGCTATAAAAAAAACTTAACAGTTCTGTTGACCCTAAGGTACTTTGTACATCTATTTCCACGCCGTTGATTTAGAGTTATTTCCCTTTGGTGAAGTCTTGAAATGCTTTTTTTCTTTCTATCACTGGGTCTTGACGTATTTATTGAAGCTCCAAGGTACTGCAGGACTTCACTGTGTTAAGGCTCATGTCCACCCTTACACTTAACCAACCAACTATTCCTCGGGGTGCGTACTATTTAAATTGTTTGGCATGCCCACCTGGAAAAAAAAATTGCTTGAGGGGGAGTGAGAAACATGGACGGCAATTTCCTCTGTACTGCAAAGATAAATTATTGACAAAGGTATAATACACTCCACTCTCCGTGAATGATCAATGCACGTAAGTTGTAACACTTTGGAAGTCATCTTAAAGTAAATAAATAAACTAACATTGCATGTTACTGTGAATAAATAAAAAAAATCATTCAACTGGTTAACATGCACTTAGGATTGCATTAGGATAAAAATAAATTGCTAACTCTAAACCACTAACTGAAAACTTAATACTTCAAATAGTGGGAAATCGAAACACATTTACTTCATATAAATTAGGATTATAATTCGCATAATAATTTAACAACTTTACGGTTTTGATGGTTCGACGCACATACAGATGTCATCACTCAGTCAACAAACTTAATGTGTAAACTTGGCCGAATCTTAAAGCTGACTGTAGATAATATTCACGGCTCTTAAATTATGCCTTAATAATTTATCTGTTATTTTTATAACAATGAAATTAACGTGACACTATATATATATATATATATATATATGCGTGTAAAAAATTAAGACTACATTTTAAAATCCCTTATTTACTGAGGCGTACTTAGAAGTCGCAATGTTTAAATATTGGATTCGCCTCCTATAAAAAAAATCGGTTATAATTCCGTTACTGACATTCTGATTTCGGTTTTTGACGTGACAACGTCTAATAAATCGATGAACGCCGGCTGCACGCACGAAAAAGGATGACTCATTGTCTCGTTACGCACATTGTCCCGTTACGCTGTGTCCCGTTACACTCATTGTACGCTTGCGCCGCATCTATCTCTCTTCCACTCGATTGGAACAACCATCGATTTGACTTTTTCGAGGCACATTAAACTTGAAACACTCCCATTCGTTTCCTACTTTTCCTATCATCGTCCTATCCTTAACAGAATAACACAGATTGGAAGAAGTTAAATAACAATCATGTATAAAAGTTATAGTTAAAATAATCTCTTCGTTAAAGTAATAAACCTATTTGAATTAATGAGTGCAAATAAAAGTAAATTTATCAATTAAATTGCAGATTTCATTTCACTCCTTCTTTGTATCCATACAAAATAGTGATAATTCAATAAAAATGATTCAATTGTATTCATAAAAGTATGAAATCATTTCATCAATGTTTTGTTATGACGTTGTCACGTTAAACTATCGTCCGTAAACCGACTTTACAGACAACCGATTTTTTTTTTTTAGTTTTCTGAAAATTAATACATATATTATTTCCCGTAGGCCATGGCCAATTACTTTTCACTTCGTTGCACAGCTTTTCATGCATTCGTTTTGAATGACTTTTTTTATTGAAGAGAAGTAATAGAAATAGAAACATCTTTTTTTAATTGAAACTTATTGAAGAGGGGGAAACAATATTCGAGCGTTACGATAATTCCGATCGCACGAGGGGAACAGCGAGGCAGGTGGCAGAGGAGGAGAGTGCAGCAAGCACTAGCGGTCGAATGGCAGATGGCTAAGGAAGGGGGATAGGTACGTAGCGGAGCATGCTGTATGCTGGTTGTAGCGGTCGAATGGCAGACGGCAAAGGAAGGGGATAGGTACGTAGTGGAGCATGCTGTATGCTGGTTGTAGCGGTCGAATGTGCAGACGGCAAAGGAAGGGGGATAGGTACGTAGCGGAGCATGCTGTATGCTGGTTGTAGCGGCCGGAAGGGGAGACGGCAGGGGAGAGGTGGGAATTCTCGTAACGCTGCTTGTGTTTGTCCACTCCTCAGTTTTCGTAACGACAAACGATTGACGTTACAGAATTTATTTAATTTAATTTAAATATGTACAAATTAATTATTAGTGTGGAAAAGAGTTATAGATTTTTGCATTAACTTAATACCCCAACTACCAGGTCGGTACAATTGATGTTGTATTTTCGGTATTTAGAACGTATTGAATTCTAAACGTTTGTGTCGTATTTCAGCTACCATAAGCCAATTGTCACTATGATAGACACTGCTAATTATGCAGATAATGATTCATAAAAAATTAGAGACGAATTATCCTAATTAACTCACGTTTTTGTCACATTAAAAAAAGTATTCCTTGTAAAATATATATGAAAACATTAACTTTGAATTTTTTTTATTTGAGATCATACCCGCAACCTGTTTTATCTCCTGTTTATTAAAAATTACTAACAATTTTTCTCTATATATATATATATATATATATATATATATATATATATATATAAGAATTACCAGGATTTGCAGAAATGATGGACCAATATTAGCTTGCCATGTTGGTGATTGTCCTAGCGATATGGTGTATGGTAGAAACCAGCATTGTGGCAGGTTTTTTTATCGGTCGTATCGTAATTTAATTTTACTGTTATTTGTAATTGAAGTCTATGAAATGTCTAGTTATATTAAAAGTATCTCTTAACATTTTACGTATTTGAAGGTAAAAAACATCAACGTATAATTAACTTTCTTAAACATGGGTTACAATTGAATAAAAAAATATGATTTCAAGAACGGCAGAAGATACAAATTAGGTGAAGACCAGGATATTTTCAGCAAGATGTGGAAAATATCATGCCCAAGAAGTGCTTACATCAAGTAAAAGAAAGTAAAGCGACTTTATAAACATAATTGTTGCTTTATGCCCTTAGTTAAGGTTTATCACTGTTTTTAAATTCCATACGCGACGCTTCAATTGTAATAAGCCAATTAAAATTCACTAAAAAAATCATTAAGCCTAGTTACATTTGATTGGTTGTCTTTTGAATGGTTGAAATATAAGATTTTTTTTAGTCCTACGAACGACCGAAGGACGTAATTGTTCCAAATGTTTAAATATATCTCACGAAAGACTTCTGGTTGAAGCTAAATCGATGAAATAAATAAAACTTAGTTTCAAAGACATCGTAAATGAAATACCTTTTTACCGTGTAGGTAATTACTCTCTTTAATGCTGAGTGTTTTTGAAATAGATGGGACGAATCAACATGTAATGTCGGAGCCGGTAAGAGTGTGGAATTAAATGCTTCACCAGGAGGCGAGGTTTGAAAACAAGTAAAACGGCGCCATCAGTGGCGACGAACACATTTCATTTAACTGCGTCCTTTGCGGGTCCCGCCCACCCCCCGTCGAACGAGTGGCTCTTCGAGTCGTTCTCCAGCAGATCACGCCTGGACCTGTTCATCTTTCGGGCATGTGTCGTTTTGCCTAAAGGCGTTTTGCCTAATTTTAAGCAAAACGCCGTTAGGGAAATCGCCGTTAGGCAAAACGCCGTTGGCCTAATAGGAGTTAGGCAAAACGCCGCTAGACAAAACGCTGTTAGGCAAAACGCCGTTAGGCATAACGCCGTTAGGCATAACGCCGTTAAGGAAAACGCCGTTAGGAAAATCGCCGTTGGCCTAATAGGAGTTAGGCAAAACGCCGCTAGACAAAACGTTGTTAGGCAAAACGCCGTTAGGCATAACGCCGTTAGGCATAACGCCGTTAAGGAAAACGCCGTTAGGCAAAACGCCGTTGGCCTAATAGGAGTTAGGCAAAACGCCGCTAGACAAAACGCTGTTAGGCAAAACGCCGTTAGGCATAACGCCGTTAAGGAAAACGCCGTTAGGAAAATCGCCGTTAGGAAAAACGCCGTTGGCCAAATAGGAGTTAGGCAAAACGCCGCTAGACAAAACGCTGTTAGGCAAAACGCCGTTAGGCATAACGCCGTTAAGGAAAACGCCGTTAGGAAAATCGCCGTTAGGAAAAACGCCGTTGGCCAAATAGGAGTTAGGCAAAACGTCGTTAGGCAAAACGCTGTTAGGCAAAACGCTGTTAGGCATAACGCCGTTAGGCAAAACGCCTTTTCCTCTTTTAGGCAGAACGCCATTAGGCAATTCGACGTTAGGAAAAACGCCTTTAGGCGAAATGACTTTAGGCAAATCGCCGTAACGAATTCATGTTTAGGCAAACAGCCTTTAGGCAAATCTCCTGTTACTCCGTCTTTCCCTCGCAGGAACACGCGGTTTGCCTGTGCTCTTCTTCGCCATTCGTTAGTGCGCGCTGGCGCACGAGTAAACGTTTCACAGCTCCTCACTAGAGCTGCGATTATTTCGCCAGTTCACTCGGCTGCGCAGTAGACTTGAACCACACTCACACCTACTTCACGTTAATGATTACACTTTAATGCTCTTCACACTTCCTTGACGACCCTGGAAGTCGTAGACATGGAGTAAGTGGTTACCTACTCGCGCTTAACCGGTTAAAGCATGTGATCTCGTTATCGACCAATGAGCATTAAAAAAATTATAATATAGGTTGAAATTGGATAATTTCGTGATAAAGAGAGCCGCCGATGTCATATTATCCACCATATTTAAAATCTGGAATAATAAACATAAAAATTCGGAAAATATTCTAAAAATAATGACAAAAAATACCCATTAATACATTTGTTAATAATATTGATTTCATTCCTTGTTTTTATCCTTTTTCAGTGCTAAAAGTAATTATAACTTAAAAATAATTTATTAAAAGCCCTTTTTTTTTTCAAATACGTTTTGAAGATATATACTAAGATCAAGGATTCTGTACAAGATCAATGTCCGACTGAATAAATGTGTTACTCGATATCAGTATGCCTACCTAGAGGCCATTTTCGGCACACCTTAAGACAAGTAGAGTGCCAAATGCATGCATATAGGCCAAGTGTATCTGTGCCATGAGGCCTTCTTCGTCGATAATTGACATGCATTTCAAACAAGCAATGACCAATTCCAAGCATATAGACCAAACGTCTTCGCACCACGAGACCTCTAGCAGATATGAAACACATGTACCTCTGCTTCACTAAGAAAATTTGACTGCAGTGCCCTTAACCTGGTCGTGACGACCCTGGCCCTGATATAAACGAAGAGAAGAAGTGATTATCCAACAGGCCATACTATCCATTAAAGTATAAAAATCCCTTGGTAATATAAATACAAGTTGAGTCTAGCCTAGTGACAATTAATACAAGAAATAATTATTGACGTTTTTATTATAATAGGATACTTATTTTCACAAATACATTATTTTAAACAACCTATGTTCACCAAAACGCCTTTATGAGGTAGACATCGGATATATAAGCTGCAACTGATTTTTTTTTTCAGCAGGTGTCGTAACATTTATGTTCCCTCATAATCTTTGGGTAACCGAGATCCTTTGAAATCAATCGTCAGGTTTCAGCGCATCAAGGTGTAAGTTTTTGGCAAGAGATAAACATGGGAAATCATAATTTTAGTTTACTGATTCATTTCTACGATTTCAAATCCACAGGTAAAGTGTAGCTAAAGGCGTATAAACGCCATTTTCTCTGACTCCGTGATAAGAGAGCGTGTTGAAGTTGGAAGGGTGACTTTAGAAGAAGTGTAACAGTAGCTAGAAAGTTGTTGGTAAAAATAATAAGAAATGTTCGCCTGCGGCTGAAGGAACGTTTCACGTCCACACGGAATGGTAGCGGCGAGGCATCATTAAGGGCCAATCGTATTGTCCATGTTACAGTAAAATTTATTTTCTAGATAGGCCATAATTATACCGTAAAAATGGTGTACGTACTAACTAGGTATCGTTTCCTTATGGTACTTAATTCTTCTAAAGCCATAAAGAAACACAACCTGGTAAAATTTATACGGGCATTGAATGCTTGAATATTTTCAGTTCTCTTGAATTCACAGGACACATTTTGTGTACCGTTACGAAAACGATTTATTAAAACGTGTGGGGGACCATTACAGTAGTAGAGTAGTTCAGCTGAGTCTGGGGCAGAATTCAGTGTGGGTACCGAGGAACGGGTCAAAGACCGAAAATCATCTTGGATTTCGGTGACCTTTGACCTTCAAAATTTGTATTTTATCCTCACGAACAATTTTTTGAAAACACTCAAATTTTCATACAATTTTTTATTTTAAAAATATTCTAACACTCAAATTTTCATATAATTTTTTATTTTAAAAATATTCTAACACTCAAATTTTCATATAATTTTTTATTTTAAAAATATTCTAAAAAAAAAAATGTTTTATAAAAGTGCCATTTTTCCAAGCCGCTGGGTCAGAAACTTGACCAAAGACTTGAATCCAAATACCACATAGGATGACATAAAAAATTACTAACTCTTGAATGATATATAAAAATGTTTAATTTAGAACGCACTAATATTGTCGTTGTCAGAGGTTCTGGGTTCGATTCCAAATGAATGCACTAATAGATTATTTCACATGGTAATTTTCCACAGACCATACTTACCGATGTGACCGACTACTTAGCTACTACCACCGAGATGTAAATTAATCCCGCAAATGTAACGTTACGGAAACAATATTGACCACCAGTTCCGTGTCTTCCATAAGGGCACACGGGACACAAGTCTAAGGCCAACAACTCGAAAGGGCCCAAAAAATTCCAATTTCACCGTTTACACGGGGAAAAGAGGAGCTCAGTTTTTGGTGCAATTTCACTAAGAATTGCCGTTTACAAAAACACTAACATCTAATTTTCTCCGTGTAACTTGCGTGTAAATCTTTTGTAGTTATCTTGGTATCAGGTTTGCGGTTGAGACATAATATTTTCGTCAGTTTACTGTCAACTTGATTATCAAGGCAGATGCGAAACTAAAACTATGCCCTCTATCAGTCACCTACTTTAGCGCTACCGGTAGTCCAGGCATAGGTGACGCACGCACATGCATATACTTGTCGATGCTGTCTATTGGTTGGGGATTCCTCTGATGTCGCAAACGTTTCGTTAACTTGCTTATTTATCGTAAATTATAATGTATCTTTATTAAAGTGTGATATGTAGTTACATGCGACAGCCCGCCGCTGTCGGAACTGTGGGAGCTGTAGTCTCTCAGCGCGAACGCTGCGATTACAAGCGATGTACCTGCAGGACCGGACACTGGTGATGGCGCCGGTATGGGGCACTAGTGATCCAGCGTGAAAGGGCTCATAGCGCTGTCACTAGTTTAGCCCTCGGATACGCAGGGGCGGTTACAGGGTTCACTTGTGGGAAGGCCACCGGAAATTTCAATACACCTTCCCAATAAAATCTGGGAGTGAGACTTCATATCTATATATCTCGTAGTCTATGTAATTTATACAGACTATGTTATAAACAGTTAAGTTATACAAACGTGCATGCATTTTCCGCGTAAAAAAATATCTGAGCGCTAGGGACTGGAAAAATTCGCGGTTTGAATGACCTCTAGGATAGACTCCACGATCCTCTATGTACGCGGGAATATTACACCAGCTCATTGGCTACTGACTCGTGACACCTGCTAACTGGGATGCTTATGATTCGATACTTCTTACGTCGAGGGTCATTCATTGGCTCACAGTCCTTCAGGCAAACTGTGTTCCAATCACTGAAGCGGCAATAAGTTACACGCACTTGGATTCTAGCCTATCGCGAAATGAACCCGCGAATTTTTCCTGTCTCTACTGATCGCTCATTAGACTGCAATAAGGCATGCCTGCACTAGCAACTGTTCCCTTGTAATATTGGTAGCCGTCTGCAAGAGAAACAACTGCCTTATTGATAGAGACCGGAAAAATTCGCGGATTCATTTCGCGATATGCTAGAATGCAAATAAATGTATTTTTATGGAACTTCTGCCATTGGTTCGCTGTTAACCTGGAGGACTGTGAGCCAATTATAGACCCTCAGTCAAAGCAGTATCGAATCACGAGTCTCCCAATTGAGACGCCTCACAAGTCAGCAGCCAATGAACAGGCGATGTTTGCCCGAGTGTGCACAGGATCGTGGAGTCTAGCCTGGAGGTCATTGAACCCACGAATTTTTCCAGTCCCTACTTATTAAGGACTCGCCTCTACAGACACGAATATGATTCCACGTACTGAAGACTAACAGCCTCGCCTATCTCAGCACCAACAAGCGCGGAGATCCACTGAAATGCCTCCGTAAATATAATAAAGACAACTGATGTGAATATTTATCTGATAATCATTTCCTTCTCGTAAAAGTATTTTGAATGTAGTTTCGTAATAAGTAAAATAAGTTCATGTGCCATAATAATTTTATAGATATATATTTCCAACCATTTTTGTTTCTCACAAACAACAGAATAATATGTTCTTCCGGCTAGAAGTCATAGGTTTTTATGTTGACATAAGTGTATGTTGGCGGATAATTACTGACGTGAGAACGGTGTCGTTGCACATTTGAATGATGCTGGAAAAATAATAGCTAAATATATTACGCACTTTGCATACATATATATATGTATATATACACTAATGAAATAGAAAAAGCTATAAATAATTAAAGAATGAAATCTTCACTTAGTGTATATGAGTGTTTAACTCGTTTTACTTCCAAAGTAACACTAGAAAAATTTCGACCCACGTAAAATATGGTGGGAAAACGAATATAAGAGTGTTTTTTTTACATAAACAGCCTATAGCATCTCATATGTTAATGGCAGTTATGATGAAATAGCCGATGATCAAAACTTAATATGTTTAACATTAAAACTAACTACCAGCAATAGCCAACAAATGAAAGTCAACCGGACTTACAAACAACTGTCCACCACCATCACTGGCCACGAACATTTAGAAGTTATAACCTAACTTACAACTGTCACAAAAACCACTAATAGAAGATTAAATTTTACTGTTATGTATTCAATCTCAATCAAAATTACTTGCAGTGAATACAGGATTGCTGCCCAAATTACACAAGTATATTTAATGAACACTGAAGTAGGATAAATAATTGTGGCAAGTATTTTCTTATATTCTCAATGAAGTTCCTTAAGGCATTACAGTATGATTGTGTGATTAAAGGAAGTGCATAAAGATAGATAAATCGTAGACTATATAAAATTATTAGAAAGTAAAGTATATTCAATTGTCATGTGTTTAAAGAGCGTACAATACATGTTAATCGATTTTAAGGTACGACCGACTTAGAATCGAATTATCACATAGTTATTTCTTAGGTAACAGTGAAGAGTATGAGGAGTTAATAAATGCATAGTTGTTTAACACCGTAAATTAATGAATCAAATACAAATACTTTAAAAAAAAGATTTTTTCCCCTCAATTTTAAACATGAATCATCTTTAATAACATTAAAAAAATGTCCATGTATTGAAATTAAGAACATCTTGTAGTTATTTATAAAATAATGATCTTTTTTTACAATCATCCCAGAGCAGATTTATTATCAAATAAAGAATAAATCCAATACCAACAAAATGAGTTTTATTTATGGGGCGATGTTAACACACAAGCGCACACAATAAACAAAGAATATACCCTGTTATTTTGTCTATCGTGCTCTTTGTTGACGGGAAAGAAGCAGATAGCTTTTCCATAACTCTACATTTTTCACGGGAATTTAGAGCAAGAAAGGAACATCTGTTCCCAGAAGCTTGGACAGCACGTATGAGTTTAAAGTGAGGGGTAGAGACCCCTACAGTTATAACCTTATCTTCCAAACCGAAGTAGTTTATTGCTGCTGTCGCCCCTAGCGCTGGTATCTGGAACGTTTCACATGAAACTATAAACAACCACAGTGTGGAGTTCAGGCATTATAGCTGTAGAAAAATATTTTTTCCTGGCATTTTAAATACAAAAAGGAGATTCGAAATGAGTTCCTGAACGATCAGTGGTAGACATTCTTTGTAGAAGTCAGAGAAGTGCTGTGGTGCCAACAGAAAAAAGCCAACACCAAGCACAGCTCCCTCAGCCTATTCAACACACGTGTGTCATGCTGCGAGATAAGAAACCTGTAAAAACGTTCAGTAACTATTTAGTGCAGCTAAATGATTTGAAAAAAAAGGTATAAATACAGTGTTCAAAAAATCCATGTCAAGAAGACTTACAAAAAACTTTAATATAATAAGTTAAAATATAAACGAAAATCTACGTAAGCGACTATAAACTAAAATGTGTCAACATATGCAAAAAATATATCACGAGGTACCACAAGTAAATGGGTGGATGCCAACTTGTAAAATTAATAAACGCTATAACTTTTAATATAATACTACATAAATAAAGACATTTAGGATGTAAGGTACAACTTGAGCACCTATGAATGGTATACAATCCATTCCAAAAAAATTATATTGGAAATGGATGGTCGCCAACTTGACGGACATACTATACGCAATAACTTTTTATGTAATGCATAAAAAATTATGAAATTTAGGCTGTGATCAGCACTAATTGAGCACTAATTCGTGGCATAGAATTTTTTCCTGAAAATTAATATTTTTAATGGGTGGTCCCCAACTTGACGACGAACCTACTATGCGCTAAAACTTTTTATGTAATGCAGCACAAATTATGAAATTTTGGCTGTGATTAGCAGTAGGCCTAATTGAACACTAATTCGAGGCATATAATGTTTCCCAAAAAATGGATATCTTAAATGGGTGGTCGCCAACTTGACTAACATACTATATGCTATAACATTTTATGTAATGCAGCACAAATTATGAAATTTTGGCTTTGATCTGCACTAATTGAGCACTAATTCGTTGCTTAATTTTTTTTTTTTTTTTTTAAAAATTGATATTTTTAATAGGTGTTCGCCAACTTGACGAACATACTATAGGCTATAACTTTTTATGTAATGCAGCACAAATTATATTATTAATGGCACAAATAAGCACAAATTGAGCACTAATTTTTGACAAATTTAGAACAAAAATTATTTAAAAAAAATATTAAAAATGTACACTTACGTCATGGATCTCGGAGTCCTCGGTTCAAACCCGGTGAGGTCAAAAATAAAAAAAATGGCGACGGATCCTTCCTCCACGGATGCCGCCGGCAGACTGACCTCCCATCACTTATGTCAAGGTATATATATCGTCATCTAGTATGACGTCATGTCCACCATCTTGGCAATCTATATTTATTATCCGATTTTAATGAAGTTTTAAAATGTATAAAATAAATTAATATTTTTTTAATAAAAAATCTTTGAAAATCCGTTGCATGTTTCGTTACGACCGCCATTTTGAAAATCCGTAATTTCAATGATATAAATTTCAAAAAAATTTCCAAAAAATATTTTAAAAATTGCCTACTTAAAATGTTTAGTTATATAAACGATTTCGGTCCTAGGTTCGACTTCCGGCGATAGTCAACTAGTAATTTATTGATGTATTTAAACAATACTTAATAAACAGTAATAAAAAAGTCTTACAGCACACCCGACATTTGAATTATGTCACCACTGTAACAATTATCGTTACGGACGCCATCTTAGAAAACCTTTTTGTTACTATCCAATTTTAATGAAAAAAAGTTCAAAATAAACTTATTAGCGGCCGTAACGGAAATTGCAACGGTGACGTCATAGTTCAAAATTGCGGTCATAGTATCCTAATTCCTAGAAATGGCTTATCGGAGGCTTTAGGCATGGATGCTTAAGCCGTTTTTAGGAATTTGGCTTCTTTCTAAGGCAAAAGCTTTTTTGATGTTTTCTAAATCTTAATTTTTGAATTGTGGAATATTTTGAGAATTTTTGGTGGGATTTGTTTTCCAAAAAATGGAAATTTTGGCTAATTTTGGTGATTTTTGGCTAAATGTTGGCTAATTTTGAATGTCAAAGGTCAAGGTCAAAGTTCAAGGTCAATGTCGTCCAAGATGGCCGCCGTGGCGTCATAATCCAAGATGGCGGTCGTCACCTCAGCACCTCACCTAGAACCCAGTTCCCAGTGCCCCATTTACATACTACTTTGCAGCTCAAGACGAAAATATCAACAAAACCACCTAAGCTAACCTCAATTTTCACAGTTAAATAAAGTAATAGGCAGACTGATTCTTCGAGCTCATCATCTCAAGATGCCTCTGAATCTCAAAATTCAGAAACGGTGGGCTTGCAGTAAGGGGGTGTCCAGCGGTCATTTGAATCTACCGCCGCGCAGGTTCTTGACGTCACTACCGGTGCGAGGCAACTCATTTCCCCTTCCCCTCGCTAATGTGTCTGTGCGCCTATTTCCGTTTCCCTCGAATACCTTTCCCTCCGCGCATGCGCAGATTGCTTGGCGCTCACTAGGAACTTTGAATATATATACTGTATAGAAGTCGCGAGTGGATAGGATTTACTCTACGTTTTTCAGAAGCGTATGATGAGCAGCTTGGGAACTTCACCGCTGCAGTGCGCTGCCGTAACGCCCTGTATCGTCTTAGTTGTTATTTACCCGTTAGGGCGCAGCACTGTCGCCCGCTGTCATTCCCCGCACCCCCCACCCATCATTCACTGCAGCTCACGGTCATTCAACAGGAGGGGGGAGTGTTTGAAGAGTTCGACACTTGTCCGCCAGGGACCACCACAAGTCGATGCCTTAGGGATGGTGGCGATTGCGGCGGTGAATTAACCAACTACCTCAAAACCGTATTAGAAATTTTAACCTGGGCTGGCGACTTCTATACAGTATATATATTCAAAGCTAGGAACAAACAGCAGAAACAAAGATGTCAGTATCCAAGATTGTGGCCTTCAGAAGAATATAAAAACCAAGATGGCGGTCGTGACATCATCCAAGATGGTGGCCTCCAGCATACGGAAAAAATATGACGGACTTGCTGTCAGAATAAAAAAAATGGATGTGACATCAGATACAAGATGACGGACATGATGTCGGAATTAAAGAATGCTACCATAACGAAAAGTGCTATGTTCGGGGATCGGGGCGCTCGATGTCAGGATGGTTGAATTTAAGATGGCGTTCGCAACGAAAATTGCAATTTTCAGGGAGAGGGATGTTAGATTTTAAGATGGCGGATTTAAGATGTCGACTGATGTCAACGTTAAGTTCAAGGTCATTGTCAAGGTCTAATGTCACGTTCATCCAAGGTGAGCGCAATGACGTTACAATCCAAGATGGCGGGTGTCTCCTCGCTCCTCGCTTTAGCTACAACGCCAGCTCCGGCCAATTTATACAACTATAAATGTTTTTGTAATAAAATATACCATTGAATTCGTATGATTGTTAACATTTAGAGAATACTGTTACTTTTTATTGTTATTATGTTGACTTATTGCGTATGCAAACAATTAAAGGCACACATCTTATACTATTAACGAGCAATTCTTGTGTGTGTGTGTATATGTAATATGTGTGTACATATGATGTACTTAACTATCAGTAGTTTACAGTGTTTGTTAGTTATCAGTGAGATATGACGATAAAATAATTGGTGGGTTGCATTTTTTCTAGAATCAGTGGGATTCTATGATATATGATCGGTGAAATATGAAATACTGTAAAAAAAGAATCGCCTGATAAACATGATAGAAAATTTTTAATGTCTACAGTAAAGTACTTATTTTACCATGCATGTATAGTGTAAATGCTAAGGCTACACTAGTCGGTATATATCCTCAGCAGTAGGCTGGTACTAATTTACCCTGTAAAAGCACGAATAAACTTAATTTATAGGAACAGAAGATGGGAAATTATCGCGGGAAGTTTTGAATGTTTGATTGTCTTCAACACATGCTTGCCGAATGTCTTTACTTAAATACTCTGGGCGCTGAAGGTAGCATGTGCCATACCACTCAGGGTCAATGAGAACAAACACGATTAATATTTCTCCTAACAAAGGTGATTGTGATTTCGATATATGTTTTATTGTACGGCTTCCTTTCCAACAAATGCGCGTTTATACTTATCGAGAGACATGTTCTAGCATTCTTCAATAAAATTGACTTTTTAGTTAACGAGTTTGCTGATTCCGTGTCGTATAAATCAACGAGTTAGATTGCTTCTTACACAAGCGGCACCTTACTGATTGTTTATCATTTCTGGAGTCTAGCCAAGCAGTCAAACATATAGCTTAATGGTCGGATATTTACTTCACGAGAGAATTAATAGGGACTGGAAATATTGGCGTGTTCGCTGATCTCTAGGATAGATTTCACCGTTTTCTACGTGCCTTAGCTAGTGCCACCTGTAAATTGTGCTGATATGTGAGGTATGTCTTGATTGGTTTGCTCGTGCTTTGACACTTATTTGGTTGATTGCCTTTTAGTAGCTCACTAATGGATCACATATTTCTGAGCAATAGTATAAGCAGTCCAAAGATTTAAATAAAAACAAGAATTATTCCAGATATTCAAGTGTAGGTAGTGACTGAAAAAAAAATCGCCATTGTAACGGACTGCCGGATAAACTCCATACGTAATCTGCACAATTATGCTAATCTCTTCTGCCCACTGGCTGCTGACTTTTATTTGTGATTTGTGACGTGTGATTTGGTGTGGTATTTATTTGTTCGTTTCGTTGCCCGAGCATGAACTTGCGGCCAATCGAAGAACCAGCACGAAGGTACAAGTGTTTGGATGTGATCAATGATCTTTCGGATTCTCCCGGTCTCTCCCCAGCAGTAGGAGGAGAATTTTCACAGTTTTACAAAATGCAATAAATTGTTTTTTAATCCGGCATACTATAGATAGGAACATTCTGTGATCCGGCACCCATCGAGCCGCTCGCGAGGAGATTTCCTCGGGCGTATCCCGGGTTTTGACCTTGGCCGCGAGGTCACGTGACCACACCGCAGAAATCTCCAGAGCGCTCTGAACTTGTCGTCACCCTCAGTACAGTGTTTTCTGTTCTCTTGTGGGTGACATTATCCAGGGTGTCCATGAAAGATAGTCCCAGTTTCAATTGTTATATTATAACTAGAGACTGGAAAAATTCGCGCTTTCGATGACCTCTAGGATAGACTCCACAACCCTCTACATACTCAGGCAAATGCCACCTGCTCATTGGCTATTGACTCGTGACACTTGTCAACTGGGACGCTTGCGATTTGATACTTTTTTGGTTGAAGGTTTCCCATTGGCTAAAAGTCCTTCAGATAAACTGTAAGCCAATCACAGAAGCAATATAAATGTACGGTTGTTTGGATTCTAGCATATCGTGAAATGAATCCGCGAATTTTTCCGGTCTCTAATTATAACAGATAAATTTAGACTATTAACAACAAATCGTACATCAAATTGAAGGTAAACTAAACAAGTTTTTTTTTTTACAAATGTTCAATATGTGCACCTTTCTGGTATACGGCACACATATAACCTAAAGTCCAATTATTCTCATACCTTGGTGAACAAGTCCGGAGTAATGGAAGCAATAGCCTCTTCAGTTCTGTGTCTCATCTTTGGAAAATCGTTTCGTGTCGGCGGAACGTAGGCACGATCTTTTTTAAAGCTCCGAAGGAAAAAAAAATCGCATGGCGTTATGTGAGATGAACGTGGAGGTCAGTGAAAAGAGCTCTGTCGTCTCGAACTGCCTACACCGTCGGCGGAGGTTTTTCTGCCACATAAGGGGATCACAATTAAACTTTAAACGAAACGCACGTTGAACTGAAATTACGGATTCGCTGTTAGAAAATTGCAGAACCTAAAACGCTTTATGCTCAGGAGTAATTATTTTTTTCGTGGGTGACGCTGCAAGCGAGAAAAAAAAATAACTAAAACAAAGGCGTACTCGCACATTCGCTCAGCTAAAACTGTTCAGAGATACTCATTAATGGCGTCCTTGAACCAACACTCTACAACACTTACAGTCGATGCTATTAAATTTTATAAAGGGAAAACATTTTTATGTACATATTGTGCAATTCATAATTTCACATTTGTCATTCCCGTTAAACTGTATTGGTAGGGCCAGGAAATTTTCGCGAAAAAATCTGAACGCCTACTAGACTGCAACAAGGTATACCCACACCAGCGGTTTCTTCCTTGTGATTGGCGGCCGTCTGCGAGAGAAGTCGTCGCCTTGTTTGCACGAGCCAGTAAGGACGAGTTTGCTTCCACACTGAATTAGTGTGATTGGTTGTTGTAACAATCGACATGCACCTCAAAGTAACTCACCCAATCACGAACACAGACGATGCTACAGTGTTTTAACTTCCAGCTACTCTCGGGATCTTTACGTGAAATTTTCATGGCCCTGTTTATTGGGTTTCGATAATCCGGCAAAATCGCTAACGTGGCCTGGCTGTGGTCCCGATTTTGTCTGGCCGAGGGACTTCTTCGCGGCTAACCACTATAGCTAACAGGACCCACACGCACAGAAGAGAGAGAGAGAGAGAGCAGAACGAAGCGAGTGCGAGTATCCCACATCGAGCCGCGAATCGTACGCTCACTCGCTGCCCCGATGCGCCCGACCGGTCTGGAAGTCGTTGCTGCAATACCGGTCCAGCGACCAGCTGTGAAGTAATTTTCCGTGTGCTACTGCCCAGCCTCAATATCGCCCTGGGGACGGATTCCCCCTCCACCCCTCACCACTTTTTTCCATCGATCAATCTCTGTTTTATACCGCGCCCCTAGCCTCCTTTTTTTTTCCACCGTGATCCCGACTTTAGGCGCTGTTCTTTTTTTACCTCCCTGCCCCGCCGCCAACGACTCGGCGTGTCGAAATCAATGTGCACGCAACTTAACATATCCTGCCGGCTAGCCTTCTCGCCCACGACGGCGTCTAGATGACGGACGTGATTTCGGCGGTCGGCGCGGAGAGAAGCGGTTTTTTGGCGCTGAGCTGTTGCAACAACTCCAGAGCCACAGAACAGCTCCGTGCAGCTTCTAACCACTGTGTGAAGCGAGTCTTCCAGTACTCGCCGCTGGCGTGTGAACATCTCACCATCTAACCTCGGTAACGAGCAGTTCCACGTGCTCTCATGTTGCAACAACTTCAGAGCCGCAGAACAGCTCCGTGCAGCTTCTAACCACTGTGTGAAGCGAGTCTTCCAGTACTCGCCGCTGGCGTGTGAACATCTCACCATCTAACCTCGGTAACGAGCAGTTCCACGTGCTCTCATGTTGCAACAACTTCAGAGCCGCAGAACAGCTCCGTGCAGCTTCTAACCACTGTGTGAAGCGAGTCTCCCAGTACTCGCCGCTGGCGTGTGAACATCTCACCATCTAACCTCGGTAACGAGCAGTTCCACGTGCTCTCATGTTTCAACAACTTCAGAGCCGCAGAACAGCTCCGTGCAGCTTCTAACCACTGGGTGAAGCGAGTCTTCCAGTACTCGCCGCTGGCGTGTGAACATCTCACCATCTAACCTCGGTAACGAGCAGTTCCACGTGCTCTCATGTTGCAACAACTCCAGAGCCGCAGAACAGCTCCGTGCAGCTTCTAACCACTGTGTGAAGCGAGTCTCCCAGTACTCGCCGCTGGCGTGTGAACATCTCACCATCTAACCTCGGTAACGAGCAGTTCCACGTGCTCTCATGTTGCAACAACTTCAGAGCCGCAGAAAAGCTCCGTGCAGCTTCTAACCACTGTGTGAAGCGAGTCTCCCAGTACTCGCCGCTGGCGTGTGAACATCTCACCATCTAACCTCAGTAACGAGCAGTTCCACGTGCTCTCATGTTGCAACATTTTCAGAGCCGCAGAACAGCTCCGTGCAGCTTCTAACCACTGTGTGAAGCGAGTCTCCCAGTACTCGCCGCTGGCGTGTGAACATCTCACCATCTAACCTCAGTAACGAGCAGTTCCACGTGCTCTCATGTTGCAACATTTTCAGAGCCGCAGAACAGCTCCGTGCAGCTTCTAACCACTGTGTGAAGCGAGTCTCCCAGTACTCGCCGCTGGCGTGTGAACATCTCACCATCTAACCTCAGTAACGAGCAGTTCCACGTGCTCTCATGTTGCAACATTTTCAGAGCCGCAGAACAGCTCCGTGCAGCTTCTAACCACTGTGTGAAGCGAGTCTCCCAGTTGTCGCCGCTGGCGTGTGAACATCTCACCATCTAACCTCGGTAACGAGCAGTTCCACGTGCTCTCATGTTGCAACAACTCCAGAGCCGCAGAACAGCTCCGTGCAGCTTCTAACCACTGTGTGAAGCGAGTCTCCCAGTACTCGCCGCTGGCGTGTGAACATCTCACCATCTAACCTCGGTAACGAGCAGTTCCACGTGCTCTCATGTTGCAACAACTTCAGAGCCGCAGAACAGCTCCGTGCAGCTTCTAACCACTGTGTGAAGCGAGTCTCCCAGTACTCGCCGGTGGCGTGTGAACATCTCACCATCTAACCTCGGTAACGAGCAGTTCCACGTGCTCTCATGTTGCAACAACTCCAGAGCCGCAGAACAGCTCCGTGCAGCTTCTAACCACTGTGTGAAGCGAGTCTCCCAGTACTCGCCGCTGGCGTGTGAACATCTCACCATCTAACCTCGGTAACGAGCAGTTCCACGTGCTCTCATGTTGCAACAACTTCAGAGCCGCAGAACAGCTCCGTGCAGCTTCTAACCACTGTGTGAAGCGAGTCTTCCAGTTGTCGCCGGTGACGTGTGAACATCTCACCATCTAACCTCAGTAACGAGCAGTTCCACGTGCTCTCATGTTGCAACATTTTCAGAGCCGCAGAACAGCTCCGTGCAGCTTCTAACCACTGTGTGAAGCGAGTCTCCCAGTTGTCGCCGGTGGCGTGTGAACATCTTACCATCTAACCTCGGTAACGAGCAGTTCCACGTGCTCTCATGTTGCAACAACTCCAGAGCCGCAGAACAGCTCCGTGCAGCTTCTAACCACTGTGTGAAGCGAGTCTCCCAGTACTCGCCGCTGGCGTGTGAACATCTCACCATCTAACCTCGGTAACGAGCAGTTCCATGTGCTCTCATGTTGCAACAACTTCAGAGCCGCAGAACAGCTCCTTGCAGCTTCTAACCACTGTGTGAAGCGAGTCTCCCAGTACTCGCCGCTGGCGTGTGAACATCTCACCATCTAACCTCGGTAACGAGCAGTTCCACGTGCTCTCATGTTGCAACATTTTCAGAGCCGCAGAACAGCTCCGTGCAGCTTCTAACCACTGTGTGAAGCGAGTCTCCCAGTACTCGCCGCTGGCGTGTGAACATCTCACCATCTAACCTCGGTAACGAGCAGTTCCACGTGCTCTCATGTTGCAACAACTCCAGAGCCGCAGAACAGCTCCGTGCAGCTTCTAACCACTGTGTGAAGCGAGTCTCCCAGTACTCGCCGCTGGCGTGTGAACATCTCACCATCTAACCTCGGTAACGAGCAGATCCACGTGCTCTCATGTTGCAACAACTTCAGAGCCGCAGAACAGCTCCGTGAAGCTTCTAACCACTGTGTGAAGCGAGTCTCTCAGTTGTAGCCGGTGGCGTGTGAACATCTCACCATCTAACCTCAGTAACGAGCAGTTCCACGTGCTCTCATGTTGCAACATTTTCAGAGCCGCTGTTCAGCTCCGTGCAGCTTCTAACCACTGTGTGAAGCGAGTCTCCCAGTTGTCGCCGGTGGCATGTGAACATCTCACCATCTAACCTCGGTAACGAGCAGTTCCATGTGCTCTCATGTTGCAACAACTCCAGAGCCGCAGAACAGCTCCGTGCAGCTTCTAACCACTGTGTGAAGCGAGTCTCCCTGTACTCGCCGCTGGCGTGTGAACATCTCACCATCTAACCTCGGTAACGAGCAGTTCCACGTGTTCTCATGTTGCAACAACTTCAGAGCCGCAGAACATCTCCGTGCAGCTTCTAACCACAGTGTGAAGCGAGTCTCCCAGTACTCGCCGCTGGCGTGTGAACATCTCACCATCTAACCTCGGTAATGAGCAGTTCCACGTGTTCTCATGTTGCAAATAAACTTGTGATTCGAAACTTGGATACGGAACTCAACGTGGATGTCTTTAAAACAGTGCCGAGAATAACGAACTAACTGATAAATCAAATAGCCGCTTTTTAAATACCTGATATCCTGGAAGCGATTCACAAACATACTTTCTGCGTCCACTGCTGGAAATTTATTGCCTGAATCGGAAACTTTGCTTGCCGCCCTCAAACTCAGATAGCACCTAGCAGCATGAAACAACAGGAAATTTTATGCTATAAGAAACGGCTTCGATTAAAAAAACCGGCTTTAGGAAATGTTTTTGGATTTTTTTTTATTAAAATACTGATCATATTTTTAAATTTTACTGAACAGTTAATACTATAATGTTTCCACACACGTTAGATCAATGGCATTATTAAAATATGAACTCAAACTTTTTAAAACACGTAATGTAACACTAAGTATGAGTTTGTATATTTGTTTTGGCCTAAACGACTGAAATCAGTCTGTGATTACTTCCTTCAAACAAACATTAATATGATTGAGCCGATTCAAAAGTAATGTTCCTAAAAAAGGTAAAACCATTCAACGACGATACTTAAACCACTTGCCTTGAAGTTACAAAGAGCTACTGCTGTGTTCCTAATCGTCTTGAGAATGTAGAAAGAGAATTTGTATTATGATCATTTTAATGCCTGTTTTCTTAGATGATTACTTGTGATTACTTTTTACTATGACTATTTTAGCTTATCAAATATATTCCAGGTTAGTTTCAATATCATAAAGTTTCATTTGGTACACCAATACTTTTGGTATGTCCTATAATGTTTACAAAAGTGACTATACACGGGTTAATGTTGCTACATGTGGATTCGCCATCTTTGTGACAAATTTCCGTTTTATCGACTTCCGTTCCATTTTTACAAAATTACTCGAAACAAATGCCGTATTCCGAGAGCTAAGATGTTAACACACTAAAAAAAATATCTGAAAACCCATAAGAAAAATTTATATATTTTTAATTATTACTATTGAGTAGAAAAAAAATTCGCTTTGGGCTGTTTCAGTAACTGGCAAACCGTTTATGTTGAAAACTGTGACAGAATAAAATTTTATTTTAATAATTGTTATGGCAAGTTAAGAAATACTTTGTAATGATATTGGAAACAGGATGGAATATACAATGACAGGGAGTAAGGAAAATAAGAGGCAAAAAATCTTACATAAAAATATCACTAGACCTTGGTATCTTACTGATTCTGGATAAATTTGGCGAATTAAAACTCAAAATACAATATAACAGTCATGTTGGCAGGCCAATGTCAGATATTAAGGGGCTCGCCTACTTGGGCACACATAAAGTGTTCAGAGCTTCTGAAGAAACCAGGTGATTTGATAATTACTCAAGATATCCGGGTGGGGTCTGTTTACGAAAAGCATTTAAGATTTCGCTGACGGCGAATGGGTATTTCTGCTTCCGCATATTGTTTTTAAACTGTACTTTAGGAGAGTGAAAAAAGCTTAAACGCATGTTTCGGAATAATGTTTGGACATGAAACGCCCGGTAAAGATTCTTCAAAGCATTAAGGGTCTTGGATTACACTTCTATTTTTTTTGTTCATTTCTATACCATCTAATGTTATGGTAACCTCTCCCATCTCATAGTGGTCCTTTGCACGACGATAAGACTGCGCGCCAGTTTACAACCTTGTGCTTAGAGGAGACACCGCGCTAGAAGAACCAGTATACTGCTTTGTTGTTTTCTCGCTTGGTCTTTCCCCAATTAGCAGACGGTAAACCTGTAAACTTTATTTGGCAACAGGATGGAGCCCCTCCCCATTGGAATCTCTTTGCACGAGAGTGGTTGAACGTCGAAGTCCCTGGCCGTTGGATTGGTCGTAATGGTCGAGACGACAGAGCTCTTTTTCGCTGGCCTCCACGTTCACCTAACATAACGCCATGCTTGGGGCTTTATTAAAGATCTTATATAATTTCCGCCGCTACCTAATGATATGCCAGATTCACAGATTTTAAAAACAGAATTAAAGCGAATAAATCCAGGGGATTATAAACGTACCTAATGTAGGGCCAATTAAAAGAGCTCAAGTAATAGGTAAGGTTTATGAGAACTATGCTGGTAATATAGGTTCTCCTAAAATCATTGGCATACGATTGTCGGTAAGTACAATATATGAATTCAATTCCTTTTAAATGATTTTTAGAAATAAAATATTAAATATTTATTATTATTTTGATTAATAACACAAATAACATATAACTTAATAAGATAACACAAGTACTTACAATGACATGTACTAAATAACACTTTCGGTAATATCAATTTCAATCCTACCTGTATTCTCCAAAATATTGGAGAAAATAATTTACAATCAGTTATTTGCCTATCTCAATAAGAATAATCTTATTTCTGGAAACCAATTTGGCTTTCTACCAAAAAAATCAACTGAGCTTGCTTTATATCATCTTATAAATGATGTCATACAAGGGATAGAAGATAGATATTTTGTTGCTGGAATATTTGCTGATTTATCTAAAGCTTTCGATTGTATGGACCATGATATACTGATTCATAAAATGAAAAATTACGGTATTACAAAAACATCATTGGAAATGTTTAACTCATATTTGACTAACAGAACTCAGCTTGTTTGTGTTACTCAATATAATGAAAAAAATCATTTTATAGAATATAAATCACATATTTGTAATATAAAAATTGGTGTTCCACAAGGTTCTGTACTAGGTCCTTTATTATTTTTACTGTACGTTAACGACTTCCCAAACTGCCTAACATCTGGCAAACCCACTATGTTTGCAGATGATACTTCCATAATACTGTGTGATAGGAATATAGAGATACTCCATTCTAATGTAAATATTACTCTACAAGAGATGGATAACTGGTTTAGAATTAATAAATTAACACTTAATATACATAAATCTTCACTGGATTATTTCTCGAATAGTAACTCCTCCTTAATGAAAAAAGTACCTGTGACTCCAATAAAATTAAAAAATGACATTTTTCCTATAAATGATAATATTAAATTACTTGGATTAGCAGTAGACAATAATTTGTCTTGGAAAACACATATCACAAATTTATGTAGCAGACTAAGCTCATTATGTTATGCTTTTAATGATCTTAGGAAAACATGTACTCATGATACAGTAAGAACAATGTATTTTGCTAATGTTAATTCTATTATCAGCTATGGGGTTATATTTTGGGGGGCATCTAGCTATTGGAAAAACGTATTCATTTTGCAAAAAAAAATTATACGGATAATTCTAAACGTTAAATCTTCAATTACATGTAAACCCCATTTTGAATACCTAAAAATTCTTACTGTGCCAAGTTTATATATATATCAAACAATAATTTTTGGGTTAACAAACATTAAGTTTCCCCATAATAATGATATCCACTTTTATAATACTCGAAAAAAGGCTGATATATATTTTAAATCTCATCGAACAACATTATATGAAAAGAATCATTATTTTTCAGCAGCAAAATTAATAAATAAACTTCCTAAAGATCTTCAATTATCTTTTAAAATAAATAAATTTCCAGTTTTAAAAGAAAGTTTAAAACAATTTCTTATTAAGAAAGCCTATTACAGTGTGGATGAATACCTAATATCTTCTCATAATTGTGATTAATATATAGATACTTATTAATTGTCTTGTCAATATTATTATTTTATTGTGTATTTTTGTTTTATATTTATTAGCTTCTACATAATATGTCCTTTTTATACTTTGTGTGATGTTTATTATATTGTTTGTTATGATTTTTATCATTTATAATATTGTAATCAATTGACAACTCCTATTTCACCTTGTGAGTGTATAAAACAGGAAGATAATAAATAAATAAATAAAAATAAATAAATAGTATTTTCAACCTGATTACTTATGTAAAAGGGTTAAGGTACAGAAAATTATTTTTCATGCCACAGTATCTGCAGAGAATCAGCTATCAGTGTTCAAAAACTTCAAAAAGAACTATTTTTCAAAGAATAATAAAATCATTTATTTTCAAAATCAAATAAGTGTCGTAGACGTGAAATGGGGTGGACCATGATATGATCCCGGAAATGGAAGTAGACAGCATTTATTCAAAGACCACGCAATGGTGGGCTTAGAGAGAACACAAGAACAGTGTCTATAATAAGGGTGTTTAGGGTATAGAGCTACGGTGCCGACCGCATCTTGGATGGTGACCTCACGGTAAGAATTTGGTGTAAAATTTTCCCTCTTTTCCTTAAAAATTATTAAAAGTTTTAAAAATGACTAAAAATGTTCCTATTTTAAAGGAAAATTTCTCTTTTCAAGGGAAAATTTCTAATGTTTTTCCTGAAGAAGAGAGGCTTAAATTTCCTCAGAGGGACTTAATAATCCTCAAGAGGCTTAACTGATTTAAAATAAAATATCTGGATACACAAGTAATCAGCAATTGCGTGCCTATGTGCCTTGAGACGAGAAAGAAAGTTATCTGGATGCTTGGGGTATCAGCAGTGGAGTGACACTATGCCTTGGGAGGAGGAAGGAAGTTATCTGGATGCGCGAGGTATCAGCGGTGGAGTGACACTATGCCTTGGGAGGAGGAAGGAAGTTATCTGGAAGCGCGAGCTATCAGCGGTGGAGTGACACTATGCCTTGGGACGAGGAAGTAAGTTATCTGGATGCGCGAGGTATTAGCAGTGGAGTGACACTATGCCTTGGGAGGAGGAAGGAAGTTATCTGGATGCGCGAGGTATCAGCGGTGGAGTGATACAATGCCTTAGGAGGAGGAAGGAAGTTATCTGGATGCGCGAGGTATCAGCGGTGGAGTGACACTATGTCTTGGGAGGAGGAAGGAAGTTATCTGGATGCGCGAGCTATCAGCGGTGGAATGACACTATGCCTTGGGAGGAGGAAGGAAGTTATCTGGATGCGCGAGGTATCAGCGGTGGAGTGACACTATGCCTTGGGAGGAGGAGGAAGAAAGTTATCTGAATGCGCGAGGTATCAGCGGTGGAGTGACACTATGCCTTGGGAGGAGGAAGGAAGTTATCTGGATGCGCGAGGTATCAGCGGTGGAGTAACACTATGTCTTGGGAGGAGGAAGGAAGTTATCTGAATGCGCGAGGTATCAGCGGTGGAGTGACACTATGCCTTGGGAGGAGGAAGGAAGTTATCTGGATGCGCGAGGTATCAGCGGTGGAGTGATACAATGCCTTAGGAGGAGGAAGGAAGTTATCTGGATGCGCGAGGTATCAGCAGTGGAGTGACACTATGTCTTGGGAGGAGGAAGGAAGTTATCTGGATGCGCGAGCTATCAGCGGTGGAATGACACTATGCCTTGGGAGGAGGAAGGAAGTTATCTGGATGCGCGAGGTATCAGCGGTGGAGTGACACTATGCCTTGGGAGGAGGAGGAAGAAAGTTATCTGAATGCGCGAGGTATCAGCGGTGGAGTGACACTATGCCTTGGGAGGAGGAAGGAAGTTATCTGGATGCGCGAGGTATCAGCGGTGGAGTGATACAATGCCTTGGGAGGAGGAAGGAAGTTATCTGGATGCGCGAGGTATCAGCAGTGGAGTGACACTATGTCTTGGGAGGAGGAAGGAAGTTATCTGGATGCGCGAGCTATCAGCGGTGGAGTGACACTATGCCTTGGGAGGAGGAAGTAAGTTATCTGGATGCGCGAGGTATTAGCAGTTGAGTGACACTATGCCTTGGGAGGAGGAGGAAGAAAGTTATCTGAATGCGCGAGGTATCAGCGGTGGAGTGACACTATGCCTTGGGAGGAGGAAGGAAGTTATCTGGATGCGCAAGGTATCAGCGGTGGAGTGATACAATGCCTTGGGAGGAGGAAGGAAGTTATCTGGATGCGCGAGGTATCAGCGGTGGAGTAACACTATGTCTTGGGAGGAGGAAGGAAGTTATCTGGATGCGCGAGCTATCAGCGGTGGAGTGACACTATGCCTTGGGAGGAGGAAGGAAGTTATCTGGATGCGCGAGGTATCAGCAGTGGAGTGACACTATGCCTTGGGAGGAGGAAGGAAGTTATCTGGATGCGCGAGGTATCAGCGGTGGAGTGACACAATCCCTTGGGAGGAGGAAGGAAAATATCTGAATGCGCGAGGTATCAGCGGTGGAGTGACACTATGCCTTGGGAGGAGGAAGGAAGTTATCTGGATGCGCGAGGTATCAGCGGTGCAGTGACACAATGCCTTGGGAGGAGGAAGGAAGTTATCTGGAAGCGCGAGGTATCAGCGGTGGAGTGACACTATGCCTTGAGAGGAGGAAGGAAGTTATCTGGATGCGCGAGCTATCAGCGGTGGAGTGACACTATGTCTTGGGAGGAGGAAGGAAGTTATCTGGATGCGCGCGGTATCAGCAGTGGAGTGACACAATCCCTTGGGAGGAGGAAGGAAGTTATCTGGATGCGCGAGGTATCAGCGGTGGAGTGACACTATGCCTTGGGAGGAGGAAGGATGTTATCTAGATGCGCGAGATATCATCGGTGGAGTGACACTATGCCTTGGGACGAGGAAGGAAGTTATCTGGATGCGCGAGGTATCAGCGGTGGAGTGACACTATGCCTTGGGAGGAGGAAGGAAGTTATCTGGATGCGCGAGCTATCAGCTGTGGAGTGACACTATGCCTTGGGAGGAGGAAGGAAGTTATCTGGATGCGCGAGCTATCAGCGGTGGAGTGACACTATGTCTTGGGAGGAGGAAGGAAGTTATCTGGATGCGCGCGGTATCAGCAGTGGAGTGACACAATCCCTTGGAAGGAGGAAGGAAGTTATCTGGATGCGCGAGGTATCAGCGGTGGAGTGACACTATGCCTTGGGAGGAGGAAGGAAGTTATCTGGATGCGCGAGGTATCAGCGGTGGAGTGACACTATGCCTTGGGAGGAGGAAGGAAGTTATCTGGATGCGCGAGGTATCAGCGGTGGAGTGACACTATGCCTTGGGAGGTGGAAGGAAGTTATCTGGAAGCGCGAGGTATCAGCGGTGGAGTGAGACTATGCCTTGGGAGGAGGAAGGAAGTTATCTGGATGCGCGAGGTATCAGCGGTGGAGTGACACAATGCCTTGGGAAGAGGAAGGAAGTTATCTGGAAGCGCGAGGTATCAGCGGTGGAGTGACACTAAGCCTTGGGAGGAGGAAGGAAGTTATCTGGATGCGCGAGGTATCAGCGGTGGAGTGACACAATGCCTTGGGAGGAGGAAGGAAGTTATCTGGAAGCGCGAGGTATCAGCGGTGGAGTGACACTATGCCTTGGGAGGAGGAAGGAAGTTATCTGGATGCGCGAGCTATCAGCGGTGGAGTGACACTATGTCTTGGGAGGAGGAAGGAAGTTATCTGGATGCGCGCGGTATCAGCAGTGGAGTGACACAATCCCTTGGGAGGAGGAAGGACGTTATCTGGATGCTTGGGGTATCAGCAGTGGAGTGACACTATGCCTTGGGAGGAGGAAGGAAGTTATCTGGATGCGCGAGGTATCAGCGGTGGAGTGACACAATCCCTTGGGAGAAGAAAGGAAGTTATCTGGATGCGCGAGGTATCAGCGGTGGAGTGACACAATCCCTTGGGAGGAGGAAGGAAAATATCTGAATGCGCGAGGTATCAGCGGTGGAGTGACACTATGCCTTGGGAGGAGGAAGGAAGTTATCTGGATGCGCGAGGTATCAGCGGTGGAGTGACACTATGCCTTGGGAGGAGGAAGGAAGTTATCTGGATGCGCGAGGTATCAGCGGTGGAGTGACACTATGCCTTGGGAGGTGGAAGGAAGTTATCTGGAAGCGCGAGGTATCAGCGGTGGAGTGAGACTATGCCTTGGGAGGAGGAAGGAAGTTATCTGGATGCGCGAGGTATCAGCGGTGGAGTGACACAATGCCTTGGGAAGAGGAAGGAAGTTATCTGGAAGCGCGAGGTATCAGCGGTGGAGTGACACTAAGCCTTGGGAGGAGGAAGGAAGTTATCTGGATGCGCGAGGTATCAGCGGTGGAGTGACACAATGCCTTGGGAGGAGGAAGGAAGTTATCTGGAAGCGCGAGGTATCAGCGGTGGAGTGACACTATGCCTTGGGAGGAGGAAGGAAGTTATCTGGATGCGCGAGCTATCAGCGGTGGAGTGACACTATGTCTTGGGAGGAGGAAGGAAGTTATCTGGATGCGCGCGGTATCAGCAGTGGAGTGACACAATCCCTTGGGAGGAGGAAGGACGTTATCTGGATGCTTGGGGTATCAGCAGTGGAGTGACACTATGCCTTGGGAGGAGGAAGGAAGTTATCTGGATGCGCGAGGTATCAGCGGTGGAGTGACACAATCCCTTGGGAGAAGAAAGGAAGTTATCTGGATGCGCGAGGTATCAGCGGTGGAGTGACACAATCCCTTGGGAGGAGGAAGGAAAATATCTGAATGCGCGAGGTATCAGCGGTGGAGTGACACTATGCCTTGGGAGGAGGAAGGAAGTTATCTGGATGCGCGAGGTATCAGCGGTGGAGTGACACTATGCCTTGGGAGGAGGAAGGAAGTTATCTGGATGCGCGAGGTATCAGCGGTGGAGTGACACAATCCCTTGGGAGGAGGAAGGAAGTTATCTGGATGCGCGAGGTATCAGCGGTGGAGTGACACAATCCCTTGGGAGGAGGAAGGAAGTTATCTGGATGCGCGCGGTATCAGCGGTGGAGTGACACAATCCCTTGGGAGGAGGAAGGAAGTTATCTGGATGCGCGAGGTATCAGCGGTGGAGTGACACAATACCTTGGGAGGAGGAAGGAAGTTATCTGGATGCGCGCGGTATCAGCGGTGGAGTGACACAATCCCTTGGGAGGAGGAAGGAAGTTATCTGGATGCGCGAGGTATCAGCGGTGGAGTGACACTATGCCTTGGGAGGAGGAAGGAAGTTATCTGGATGCGCGAGGTATCAGCGGTAGAGTGACACAATCCCTTGGGAGGAGGAAGGAAGTTATCTGGATGCGCGCGGTATCAGCGGTGGAGTGACACAATCCCTTGGGAGGAGGAAGGAAGTTATCTGGATGCGCGAGGTATCAGCGGTGGAGTGACACTATGCCTTGGGAGGAGGAAGGAAGTTATCTGGATGCGCGCGGTATCAGCAGTGGAGTGACACATTCCTTTGGGAGGAGGAAGGAAGTTATCTGGATGCTTGGGGTATCAGCTGACCCTGGAAAGCGACCGACGCCGCAGAAGCAGGCCCGATACGGCCGGCAGCTGCTCGGACGGGATCTTCGCCGGCGATCAACGGTCGCAAGTTGGGTTAAAAACAAGTTTGGGAATGATTCGCACTTCCCGCCTTCGCAAGGAGCTGCGACAGCGTGTAATCCGTGGAGATACCGTTTGTCGGCGCCGGACGGCCAGGATGGGGCTGCTGTGAAAGGGGAGGGGGGAGTGTGCGCGCGCAGGGTACTCGGGTTCAATGCACGCCGATGTAACAGCCTGCTGGTAGGAGCCTTTGGTGGAGGGGAGGGGATGTGTTGAGCATGAATGAAACGCTGGTGCCGGTTGGGTCAGAAGCGGCACTAGGAAGGGGGGAGCAGACGAGGCAAATAACCGCCCGGGAGGTAATCATTGCCTCAGGAGGAAAAACAGAACCGTAGGTAGTAGAACTGGCTTGCGATTTCCTCCCTCCTTCAAGCCGAGGCATAATTGACACC
Source organism: Bacillus rossius redtenbacheri (assembly GCF_032445375.1). Classification (NCBI taxonomy): domain Eukaryota; kingdom Metazoa; phylum Arthropoda; class Insecta; order Phasmatodea; family Bacillidae; genus Bacillus; species Bacillus rossius. The sequence goes on along the minus strand of NC_086331.1, from coordinate 130,954,803 downwards.
CTCCTCCGTTGCAAGGTCAACAGTTCAACGCGGCTCGGCGGAATATTTCACTCCACCGCGACCGGACCGGCTGGCGATGGAGAGAGTTGGGCTGATTAGCCTAATTCTCGCATTTCGAGAAGCTTCGAGGCGTCCGCGATGGGGCGGAACTTGTTTCTCTTTTCCTGGCGCGGCTCCATTAGTGACGGACTCCTCCTGACGCCTGCGCAACACCTTCTTGCTTCCCATTACTTCCATCTGCATTACCTGAGGACAGCCCGTCATCTTGCTGTATTGTTAGAGATGTGTAAAATTCGCGGATTCATTTCGCAATAGGATAGAGTCCAAATACTTTTGACATTATTTTTCTTCAGTGATTGGGCTACAGTTTATCTGAAGGACTCTGGGCCAATAAAAATTCTTTAACAGAAAAATTAGCGAATCACGATCATTACAGTCAACAGGTGTTACGAGTCGGTAACCAATCAGCAGATGTAATTTGCACGAGTGCATAAAGGATCATGGAGTCTATCCTTTAGGGATTTGAAATCGCGAATTTTTCCGGTCTCTATGTATTGTTTACATGTGTGCCTTTCTTCCTACCTTCATCGATACGGCCATCACGTCCTTACACACTTGCTATCGGTTGGACTGAAAATATTGGCACCTTCATCGACCCTAAGGACCAATTCCCCAGTCATCTAAATGGTCGGGCAAATGCCATATTTTCAACTGGGCAATAACTTGAGAGATGTCGCACGCATTTTGATACTTCTTCTGTTGAGGTTTTCTCATTGGCTCAGCGTTTTCCTCGTAAAATGTGGGACAATTGCGGCAGCAGGCAGATGGTAAAATGGTATGAACAGCAGGTACCGACAATGCGCGAACTGGACATGCCATGACTAGAGACCGTAAAAATTCGCAGATTTATTTCGCGATAGTCTGAAATTCATATACACATACCTTCAAGTGGCTTTTGCTACGGGAACACTGTTCGTCTAGGCGACTCTGGGCCAATGAGAAACCATCCACCAAAGAAGTATCGAATGACGGACAAACCAATTGAGACGTCTCGCAAGTAAGCAGCCAAAGAACTGGCGTTATTTTCCCGAGTGTACAGAGGACTGTGTAGCCTATCCTGAAGGTCATCGAAACCTTAGGTCCTTAGCTATGTTATTTTGGCCAAAACGTGATTCAGGTTTGTGGCTACGAAATCGCGCCTGCACAGATGCGTGTGCTGCGTGAGTATTCTACAAATGCACACACACACACACACACACACACACATATATATATATATATATATATATATAGGGAGATACAGAGAATTGTTGGGAAAAACCGATGTTCCGCAGAAGATACGCGAGAGATATCTTCCGCACGATAGAGCGTGTGATTAGGGTCGCGAAAACCTCGCGAATATCATAAATAGGGACCGGAAAAATTCGCGGGTTCAATGACCTGCAGGATGAACTCCATTGTTCTACGTACACTCGGTCAAATGTCACCCACTCATTGGCTGCTGTCTTGTGAGACGTCCCAACGTAGCAGCCTGTGATTCGATAAAACTTTGGTTGGGTGTTTCTCATTAGCCCAGCGTCTTTTGGGTGAGTTGTGAGCCATATGTATGATATTCGCGAGGTTTTCGCGACCCTAATCACACGCTCTATCGTGCGGAAGATATCTCTCGCGTATCTTCTGCGGAACATCGGTTTTTCCCAACAATTCTCTGTATCTCCCTATATATATATGCATTTGTAGAATACTCACGCAGCACACGCATCTGTGCAGGCGCGATTTCGTAGCCACAAACCTGAATCACGTTTTGGCCAAAATAACATAGCTAAGGACCTAAGGTTTCGATGACCTTCAGGATAGGCTACACAGTCCTCTGTACACTCGGGAAAATAACGCCAGTTCGTTGGCTGCTTACTTGCGAGACGTCTCAACTGGTTTGTCCGTCATTCGATACTTCTTTGGTGGAGGGTTTCTCATTGGCCCAGAGTCGCCCAGACGCACAGTGAGCCAGTAGCAAAAGCAGCTTGGAGGTATGTGTATATGAATTTCAGACTATCGCGAAATAAATCTGCGAATATTTTCTAATAGCAGAGACAGCACTGAGGTATAACTATTTGTATTTTAGCCTATCGCGAAATGAATTCGCGAAATTTTCCTGTCTCTATTAGAGACCAGAAATATTCGCGATTTCAATGACCTGTAGGATATACTCCATGATCCTCTACGCACACGGGAAAATACATCTGCTCATTGGCTACTGATTTGTGTCACCTGTTAACTGGGACGTTAGTGATTCGATACTTCTTTTGTTGGAGGTTTTTCATTGACCGAGTGTCATTTACATAAAGTGTGGCCCAATCACTGATGCGGTAAAAAAGCAAACGTATTTTGATTCTAGCCTATCACGAAATGAATCCGCGAATTTTTCCGGTCTCTGCGTGATTATAACTAATGGCAATGGGTGTTTTGCTTTGATACACTAAGGTATTTCTACCTATTTCCCGCGCCGTTACCGGAACTGCACTATAACATAAAAACGAGGAACGTCTCCCATGAGTCATTTGAGGCCGAATGACCCAGTCAAACTGGTTCACGGCACGCAGCCGACTTTGTCACCTTATGCTATCAGAACACAAATTTGAATTTTAACACGTCAATTTTCACTCCCTAACTAATAATTATCTTCTTAATGGCCGGTAGGTCTAAACGGTTAACAGCATATTAGCCCAATATTTTAATAATTTTTGGCGTCTTTTTTGAACTAACGACAGACACACTTATAATAAAAAACATCGAAGGTCTTGTCACACGTAATAAATATAAGTAATATAGTCACGGCAGTAGCTTTAAATATGTCACACGCCAAAGATAAATCTGCAGTTAAAATCGTTGAAACATAAGTATATAACTCTTTACTAGAGGCATGTATTTTTCGCGGAAAAAACTGAATGCCCATCAGACTCCAACAAGGTACACCAACACCAGTAGTTTCTTCTTGTGATTGGCGGTCGTCTGCTTGAGAAGCCATTGCCTTATTCGACAGAGCCATTCAGGACATGTTTGCTTCTGCGCTGAATTGCTGTGATTGGTGTGCTGACAGTAGACATGTACCTTAAAGAAACTCGACCAATCACGAGACACAGACGATGCTAAAGTGTTTTAACTCCCAGCTAGACTCGAAATCTTTTCCCAATAAATACATGCCTCTACTCATTACAAATTATGCTATGCTAAGCTATTGAGTGTGTGAAACTATGAACTAAAATTTTTGATTTTTCAACCTACAATGAATACATTAAAATTATACATTGTGTTCATAAATACTACAATGGATGAAACCACGAACGGCACTTTATTGTTCTATGAGTAGAGACCTGTAAAATTCGCGGATTCATTTCGCGATAGGATAGAGTCCAAATACTTTTGACATTATTTTGCTTCAGTGATTGGGCCACAGTTTATCTGAAGGAATCTGGACCAATGGAAAATCTTTAACAGAAGAATTAGCGAATCACGATCATTCCAGTCAACAGGTGTTACGAGTCGGTAACCAATCAGCAGATGTAATTTGCACGAGTGCATAGAGGATCATGGAGTCCATCCTTTAGGGATTTGAAATCGCGAATTTTACAGGTCTCTATCTATGAGTGGTTCCTGTATTGGGGAAGACTGATTCAAGATGTAGTTTTGGACATACGCCATTTCTAGGGACCTGAAAAATTCGCGGTTTCGATGACCTTCAGGATAGTCTACACAGTCCTCTGTACACTCGGGCAAATAACGCCAGTTCGTTGGCTGCTTACTTGCGAGACGTCTCAACTGGTTTGTCTGTCATTCGATACTTCTTTGATGGAGGGTTTCTCATTGGCCCAGAGTCGCCCAGACGAACAGTGAGCCAATAGCAAAAGCAGCTTAGAGGTATATGCATATGAATTTCAGACTATCGCGAAATGAATCAATCTGCGTATTTTTCCGGTCTGTAGCCATTGCTAATTAGTAGAGACCTGAAAAATTCGCGGATTCATTTCGTGTTATGCTAAAATTCAAATAAATATACCTTAGTGCTGCTTCTGTCATTGGTCACTGTTAATCTGGAGGACTGAGGGCCAATTAGAGACCCTCACTCATAGAAGTGTCGAATCACAGGCCACCCAGTCGAGACGACTCACAAGTCAGCAGCCAGTGAACAGTTGGCATTTGCCCGAGTGTGTAGAGGATATTGGAGTAGGTATATCCTTAAGGTCATTGAACCCGCGAATTTTTCCGGTCTCTAGTCAAACAATTATTACAGCAGTAGGCCAACAACGACGAGGCAGTAGCAACAAGAACAGTTAATAAAGACAAAAAACACCTTAGACAACACGACGATAAACAAAATAACCCAACGATGATGCTAAACAGATGAAATGGACAGTACAACGACAAACACACAGATGCACAGGAGAATCCAGCGATGTGACAAAACAGATTATTTCGGATATCGATATCACAACGGCGATAGCACAGACGAGCATCGCAGGCCTACTAAGAAAACAGTTGTGCGACAAAATATATATTCTGGACACCGCAACGACTACAGCGCAGGATAAAACAGTAGGCTTCCTAAGAAAACAGTCATGACGTTCCGGTAACTGAGATATGTTCCTGTCCTCAGGCACAAACAGTATATTGGTAGAGACCTGAAAAATTCGCGCATTCATTTCACGATAGGCTAGAATCCAAAAAGGTTGCAATTTTCCTGCTTCGGTGATTGGTCCACAGTATATCTGAAGGACTTTGGGCCAATGAAAAAATGTAAACAAAAGAAGTAGCGAATAACGAGCATTCCAGTTAACAGGTGCTGCAGGTCAGTAGCCAATGAGCAGATGCAATTCGCCCGAGTGCATAGAGGATCATGGAGTCCATCCTATAGGTCACTGAAATCGCGAATTTTTCCGGTCTCTATCTTTTGGCTGACATATTCAGCTAACATATTTGGTATGAAGTAGATTAGTCTTAGGTAGAGACATGAAAAATTCGCGGGTTCATTTCGCGATAGGCAAGAATACAAGTGCGTGTAACTTATTGCCGCTTCAGTGATTGGAACACATTTTTCCTGAAGGACTGTGAGCCAATGAATGACCCTCGACGTAAGAAGTATCGAATCATAAGCATCCCAGTTAGCAGGTGTCACGAGTCAGTAGCCAATGAGCTGGTGTAATATTCCTGCGTACATAGAGGATCGTGGAGTCCATCCTAGAGGTCATTCAAACCGCGAATTTTTTGAGTTCCTAGTCTTAGGTCAGTGCCCATTGGTTTCTAAATTATAAAGAACGTATTTAATAATACTATGACTATTTATTCAGAATTTTTTTCATCATTTTAAAAAATATTATGTGTGATGTGAGAAAATATTTTTTTCATGTTATAATGTATTTTTTTCCTTCCTGATTTGATTACAAATATTTTGATCTGGAAACAACCTTTAATCCAAAGTGATTTATATAAATTTTGATATTATTTAAAATACTCACATTCATTTCTATCTGTTTAGTAAATTAGTAAAGCATTCCAGTTTTTTTTTAAATTTAAAGTTTTGATTGGAACAGTTTATTGAAACTATTTTTTCCCGTCACTAGTTTAAACAATAAATAGTTACTCGTTCTGGAATGAGTTATTAGCTTAGAAACCTTTTCAGTTTCAAGGTAATTAAAAAAAAACAATTGTCTACTGTCAATCAGTAATAGTCATGAGGTTCGTCACTGATTTCTGTGAGTATAGAGTGGCCAGTAGCTAAGAACAAAGGTACGTAAAATTGCAACGATCCAAATGCTAGAACGAACACAATTATGTATTTTCTTTTTAGTTTGCATATTGTTTATTGTGGTGCACTTAGATTCTACAGTTTTTACAAAGCAGGTTTGGATGAAATATTGTTAAATTTTTGCAATATACGTAAATGAAACAGACTCTGCCCGTATACCTATTATAATATAAATTATTTATAATAGTTTTATGTCATATCATAGTACATATAAAATTTCTGTATAGACCTACGTAGCCTACAGTAAATATAGCTGTGCTTTATAAAACATTATCTAAAAAAACTGTTTAACAAGAAAATCTGAAACCCTACAAGTAAATGTTTAAAAAATCAAACATTTTACTATAGAATCATTGAAAATTATTTTTATTTCTAAAGTAATACATAACAAAGCTACAATTTAAACCAATAATTACTTTAAATATAAAAAATATAAATTGCCCACTGTCCGTGTTAAGCATTACAAGGAATAATTAGTATACTAACATGGTAGTTGTGAATGTGCATTTAATAAATAAGATATATGCTTGATTAATTAATGTTACAAACTAACGTCAACAGATAAACTGTTTTGCTGCTTAGCCTGCCTTAAGTTTATGAACGCATCGCTAAGACACAGAAAAAGTTTTTTAACTTAGACACATTTCTTCAAGCAAGATCTTTTGTGCATGTATGTGTTTCTCTCGCATTTTTTTCCCGGTTGCCAGAAACCATATTTTATCTCACGGCATGAAAATAAATTCGTGAAACATCGCCACGCAAGTAATAAAAGACGGAGAACAGCTCTTGTCTATTTTATTTTTTTTTCGTTTCCAGACACGGAAATTTTTTAGCAGCTAATTTTACGGCTGTTGCGCGGAAATGTGCTGTCAGTCGTTCCGCAGTATTTCGGCAGCGCCTCCAGAGGCCATCCACCGGTCATCCATCGGTCATCCGCCGGTCATCCATCGGTCATCCGTAGGTCATCCATCGGTCATCCGCCAGTATCCATCGGTCATCCGCCGGTTATCCATCGGTCATCCGCAGGTCATACATCGGTCATCCGCCGGTTATCCATCAGCCATCCGCAGGTCATCCACCGGTAATCCTCCGGTCATCCATCGGTCATCCGCAGGTCATACATCGGTCATCCGCCAGTATCCATCGGTCATCCGCCGGTCATCCATCAGCCATCCGCCGGTCATCCACCGGTCATCCTCCGGTCATCCATCGGTCATCCGCAGGTCATACATCGGTCATCCGCAGGTCATACATCGGTCATCCGCCAGTATCCATCGGTCATCCGCCGGTCATCCATCAGCCATCCGCAGGTCATCCACCGGTCATCCTCCGGTCATCCATCAGCCATCCGCAGGTCATCCACCGGTCATCCTCCGGTCATCCATCGGTCATCCGCAGGTCATACATCGGTCATCCGCCAGTATCCATCGGTCATCCGCCGGTCATCCATCAGCCATCCGCAGGTCATCCACCGGTCATCCTCCGGTCATCCATCAGCCATCCGCAGGTCATCCACCGGTCATCCTCCGGTCATCCATCGGTCATCCGCAGGTCATACATCGGTCATCCGCCAGTATCCATCGGTCATCCGCCGGTCATCCATCAGCCATCCGCAGATCATCCACCGGTCATCCTCCGGTCATCCATCGGTCATCCGCAGGTCATACATCGGTCATCCGCCAGTATCCATCGGTCATCCGCCGGTCATCCATCAGCCATCCGCAGGTCATTCACCGGTCATCCTCCGGTCATCCATCGGTCATCCGCAGGTCATACATCGGTCATCCGCAGGTCATACATCGGTCATCCGCCAGTATCCATCGGTCATCCGCCGGTCATCCATCAGCCATCCGCAGGTCATCCACCGGTCATCCTCCGGTCATCCATCGGTCATCCTCCGGTCATCCATCGGTCATCCTCCGGTCATCCATCGGTCATCCGCAGGTCATACATCGGTCATCCGCCAGTATCCATCGGTCATCCGCCGGTCATCCATCAGCCATCCGCCGGTCATCCATCAGCCATCCGCAGGTCATCCACCGGTCATCCTCCGGTCATCCATCGGTCATCCTGCGGTCATCCATCGGTCATCCTCCGGTCATCCATCGGTCATCCTCCGGTCATCCATCGGTCATCCGCCGGTCATCCATCGGTCATCCGCCGTCATCTTAAACTGAATACAGTTTGTTAAAGACTGCAGGATTTACTTTCCTTCACTATTAGTGGTCCGCACTTGTCTCAGAAAATTATAAAGATGACGTGGTTTGATGTGTAGATAGAATATTATTCCACGGATTGTTTTCGCGTCAGGCTAGACTCAACCGCTCTGTACTTAATATAGCCACTTCAGTGTGCTCATATGTCAATGCCAGGTCAGAGTTGGACTGGGTTGCACACGATTGGATTCACACTTCTTATCCTTGTTTATTACTGGCCCAGTGTCTAAAGGACGTGTAAAAACAACTGTGGTCCAATCAACAAAGTGGAGTTATAATAATAATAATAATAATTTTATTTCCCCCTTTTTTTACACTTTGTTAACAATATTCACTTATATGTGTTTCAAGTCAACATGGCTGACGATAAATTCGTGAAATCTTTCTGCTTCTTTTGATAGACCATCATTCCCCCACTTTTTTTTCAATTGATATGGTTACGGAAAGTAAAAGTTGTTTTTTCAACTTAACCAAACTAAACTTCTTTTCAAAAACGATATTAAATCCAACTAAACATGACATAATGCTCAAAATTGTCAAATGCTGCCAGTTAAAGAACTGTACCAATTTGTGCGAGCTTTATATAATTAGCCATTTTCTCGCGTTATTTAAAGAGTTAGGAACATGTTACCCTCAAGATGGTAGATGTCTGAAGCGTTTTATTAATATTCTTCTCTACAGTTGGTAGCAACATCAGGTTTGCCTGGCCAAATGTGAAAAATGAAACACGTGAATACTACCAAATATGCGAGGCGGTTTTGTGCAGAGTTGCCAAAAGTACCGATTTTTCATTATCAAATTTTTTTCAATTCAAATTTTCCACTTTACAATCCTTGATAAACTAAACGTTTGCACACAAATATTCCTAAAAAAATCTACAGTTTTTAATAACACCTTCATAAAAAGACAAACTTATTCTATTTTATCAAACATTCTCAAGTTTTACCAAACATTCAAAAAAGTAAAATTTAGTGTTTTATGAGCAGCAGGGCCCTACACAACAGTACGGAATAAAATGCGTATATTACTGGTTGATAAGAGTGACGACATTTATGCAAAAATATACACTCACTGACAAGCTTGAGTCTTCCTTCAACAACAAACTTTGGCAGCTGGTTCATCACGACACAATTCATTAAAAATTGGTTGTCTGTAAAGTTGGTTTACGGTCGATAGTTTAACGTGACAACGTCATAACAAAACATTGATGAAATGATTGCATACTTTATGAATAAAATTGAATAATTTTTATTGAATTATCACTATTTTGTATGGATACAAAGAAGGAGTGAAATCAAATCTACAATTTAATTGATAAATTTACTTTTATTTGCACTCATTAATTCAAATATGTGTATTACTTTAACGAAGAGATTATTTTAACTATAACTTTTATACATGTTTGCTATTTAACTTCTTCCAATCTGTGTTATTCTGTTAGGGATAGGACGATGATAGGAAAAGTAGGAAACGAATGGGAGTGTTTCAAGTTTAATGTGCCTCAAAAAAGTCAAATCGATGGTTGTTCCAATCGAGTGGAAGAGAGATAGATGCGGCGCAAGCGAATATGAGCGTAACGGGACACAGCGTAACGGGATAATGTGCGTAACGGGACACTTTTTCGTGCGTGCAGCCGGCGTTCATCGATTTATTAGACGTTGTCACGTCAAAAACATTCACACCACTTGCGGTCTAAAGGGCTTCCCGAGGTAAGTAGGTATACCTCTTTGAAGTTGGGCTGAGCAAGTATTTCATATGGAAGAAAAGGCGTCTGCATTATGGAGAGTAACTATTCACAATAAATGGTGGCAAAAATTAGTGTTGTAACTCTAAATTAATGTTCTACCAGCCTCGGAAAACAATGTAAATAATATAGAAATGAATTAAAATGACTCACTAGCGTTTTAATTATTTTTAATTGAGGGAAGTTCTACACCCACCATGAAATATTTGCTATAGAAAAATTATCACTCCATATCCTTCTATCCTTCTATATCTTTATATATCTATGTTTTTATCTATATCTCAAAAATTTACCCTAGCTAAATTTTTCTACATCTACAATATAAGTACCAATATAAATATCTCCAGCGCTCAATATCTTTATATTAGTCTATATATCCGTAAAAATTACTATCTTTTCTATATTACAATCTCTTTATGTCTATATCATCCTATCTATATCTTTATCTTTAAAAAAACATAAAACGACCACATTGACGTTCCTTGTATACAACTTATTCTATGATTATTTTTATCTATATTTTTACTTGTCACAGGCTTGACACACATATATAAAACACTCGCCTGTTTGAATTCAACTTTGTGTACAAATTATTCAACAATCATTAAGAAATTTGAAGATTTGACATTTCGAACAAACGCACATTCAATTTTTATTTATAAAGATGGTGGATTGGTGTTAGCCTCCACCCCAGAAGTCCCATACCAGTCTCGAGGCACTCTTACGACCATGGGACGTGGAGGTATATGATATGTAGGGTCCGGAAAAAATCGCGGGTTCAATGACCTGCAGGATGAACTCCATAGTTCTACGTACACTCGGTCAAATGTCACCCACTCATTGGCTGCTGTCTTGTGAGACGTCCCAACTTAGCAGCCTGTGATTCGATAAAGCTTTGGAGGGGGTTTCTCATTGGCCCAGCGTCATCCAGGTGAGTTGTGAGCCAATAGCAGAGGCAGCACTGAGGTATAACTATTTGTATTTTAGCCTATCGCGAAATGAATTAGCGAATTTTTCCAGTCTCTAATGATATGAAGAGACCCGTGAATTTCGCGGATTCATTTCGTGTTATGCTAACATGCAAATAATTAACCTTAGCGCTGCTTCTGTCATTGGTTCTCTGTTAATCTGGAGGACTGAGGGCCAATTAGAGACCCTCACTCATAGAAGTGTCGAATCACAGGCCACCCAGTCGAGACGACTCGCAAGTCAACAGCCAATGAACAGTTGGCATTTGCCCGAGTGTGTAGAGAATATTGGAGTCTATCCTGAAGGTCACTGAATCCGCGAAATTCACGGGTCTGTTATGATATGTTATGAACTAGTATTGTCGTGCTGCAGCTACAGCCGCAGATGGTCGGAGCACCAGAGGCCCACAGCCGCCCGCGGTGGTCGCGGCTTGCCACGCGAGGTGGGTGGGCGCAGCGCTCCGCCACAGCCGCGCCGCCTCAGCGCCAGCCACTCTGAGACACAGTGTTGCCGTGCGTGCTCTCCGACCAGCCACGGCCGAGACTGCCATCCGCGCGTGCTGGACCCGCCAGGCACGGAGCGCTCCTGCTCGCTGGACCGCACAGTCCTTCCCGCCCCGGCCCGCCGCCATCTTGCACTTCCCTGTCCGGCCATGACACGGTCCCGGCTTGACACGGTCCCGGCTTGACACGGTCCCGGCTTGACACGGTCCCGGCTTGACACGGTCCCGGCTTGACACGGTCCCGTCTTGACACTGTCCCGCTTTAACACGGTCCCGTCTTGACACTGTCCCGCTTTAACACGGTCCCGTCTTGACACTATCCCACCTTGACATGGTCCCGTCTTGACACGGTCCCGGCTTGACACGGTCCCGTCTTGACACTATCCCACCTTGACATGGTCCCGTCTTGACACGGTCCCGTCTTGACACGGTCCCGTCTTGACACTATCCCGTCTTGACATGGTCCCGTCTTGACACTATCCCACCTTGACATGGTCCCGTCTTGACACGGTCCCGCCTTGACACGGTCCCGTCTTGACACTATCCCACCTTGACACGGTCCCGCCTTGACACGGTCCCGTCTTGACACTATCCCACCTTGACACGGTCCCGGCTTGACACGGTCCCGTCTTGACACGGTCCCGTCTTGACACTATCCCGTCTTGACACGGTCCCACCTTGACACGCTCCCGTCTTGACATGGTCCCGTCTTGACACGGTCCCGTCTTGACACGGTCCCGCCTTGACACTATCCCACCTTGACACGGTCCCGTCTTGACACTGTCCCGTCTTGACACTATCCCGTCTTGACACGGTCCCGTCTTGACACTATCCCGTCTTGACACGGTCCCGCCTTGACACGGTCCCGCCTTGACACTATCCCACCTTGACATGGTCCCGTCTTGACACGTTCCCGTCTTGACACTATCCCACCTTGACATGGTCCCGGCTTGACACGGTCCCGCCTTGACACTATCCCGTCTTGACACTGACCCGCTTTAACACGGTCTCGTCTTGACACTATCCCACCTTGACATGGTCCCGTCTTGAAACGTTCCCGTCTTGACACTATCCCACCTTGACATGGTCCCGGCTTGACACTATCCCGCCTTAACACTATCCCACCTTGACACGGTCCCGTTTTGACACTATCCCGTCTTGACACGGTCCCGTCTTGACACTATCCCGTCTTGACACGGTCCCGTCTTGACACTATCCCGTCTTGACACGGTCCCGTCTTGACACTATCCCGTCTTGACACGGTCCCGCCTTGACACGGTCCCGCCTTGACACTATCCCGTCTTGACACTGTCCCGCTCTAACACGGTCTCGTCTTGACACTATCCCACCTTGACATGGTCCTGTCTTGACACGTTCCCGTCTTGACACTATCCCACCTTGACATGGTCCCGACTTGACACGGTCCCGCCTTGACACTATCCCGTCTTGACACTGTCCCGCTTTAACACGGTCTCGTCTTGACACTATCCCACCTTGACATGGTCCCGTCTTGACACGTTCCCGTCTTGACACTATCCCACCTTGACATGGTCCCGACTTGACACGGTCCCGCCTTGACACTATCCCGTCTTGACACTGTCCCGCTTTAACACGGTCTCGTCTTGACACTATCCCACCTTGACATGGTCCCGTCTTGACACGTTCCCGTCTTGACACTATCCCACCTTGACATGGTCCCGGCTTGACACGGTCCCGCCTTTACACTATCCCGTCTTGACACTGTCCCGCTTTAACACGGTCCCGTCTTGACACTATCCCACCTTGACATGGTCCCGTCTTGACACGTTCCCGTCTTGACACTATCCCACCTTGACATGGTCCCGTCTTGACACGGTTCCGTCTTGACACTATCCCGCCTTGACACGGTCCCGCCTTGACACTATCCCGTCTTGATACGGTCCCGCCTTGACACGGTCCCGCCTTGACACGGTCCCGCCTTGACACGGTCCCGCCTTGACACGGTCCCGCCTTGACACGGTCCCGCCTTGACACTGTCACTCCTTGACACGGTCCCGCCTTGACACGGTCCCGCCTTGACACGGTCCCGCCTTGACACTATCCCACCTTGACATGGTCCCGACTTGACACGGTCCCGCCTTGACACTATCCCGTCTTGACACTGTCCCGCTTTAACACGGTCTCGTCTTGACACTATCCCACCTTGACACTATCCCGTCTTGACACGGTCCCGCCTTGACACTGTCCCGCCTTGACACGGTCCCGCCTTGACACGGTCCCGCCTTGACACGGTCCCGCCTTGACACGGTCCCGCCTTGACACTGTCACTCCTTGACACGGTCCCGCCTTGACACGGTCCCGCCTTGACACGGTCCCGCCTTGACACTGTCACTCCTTGACACGGTGCCGTCTTGAAACTGTTCTGCCTCACGGAGTGAAGGTCCTCTCCTAGTCTGCCAACCGAGGACTTCTCTCGGGAGACGCCATGTCTCCAGGCCGAGGAATCCTGTGCGTTCGTTTTCGGTTCCTTTTCGGTCGCTGCCTACCTGTGTGAAACGGTGCCTCGGTTTCTATTCGGTATCTTACAGAATACTCATTCGACACGAACCGGTTTTATCAGGTTTCTGTAAGGTGCGAACACATGTCCAGGGAACAGAAAGCAATTAACGCCTTTACACACGCACGTTTCTGTTTCTTTTTTAACCTGACAGTGAGTGGATCTCTGTTTTGGAAGGTGTCACAGTTTTTATGATTCATCCTTAAGTTATTAAAACATTTGTCTTCACGCTCACTTAGCTTCGGTAAATTGGCGTAAAATGCTCCAAATTCGTGCCTTAAAGTGATGAGAGGGTGATACCAATGAGTTCTAGTATTCCTCCTTCGTTTTTAAATTTTTCTATAGAGAAACAACATGGCAACAGCTTGCCTTCTCTCCACGATCACTACTGGGTGTACGGAAGAGAACCGAAAACCTGATGTGATCCGAATGAGAACCGTGCATGTGTGAAAGGGTTTCATTCGTTTTCGGTTGCAACCGAAAACGAACCGAACCGAATGGAACCGCATATGTGTGAAACAGGCCTAAGCCGTGAATTTGTTATGAGTAGTAGTTTATGTTGCTGTTCAACTTTGACATTTTCTCGAACAGCGTTAACCGACGTCCCTAATGCGAAATGTCCTTTTTTTTTATCGTCCGTAGAGAGCTGAATGAGTGTTCTTTATTTTCAGCGCACATCCTGCGCCGCGCAAGGGACGGTCATTTGGCTGGAACATGTGGAAGTGACGGTCATTCGGCGGGAACATGTGGAAGCAGAACACAACCTTGGAGCTCGTCACGGCCACGAGGAGAACACACTGAGGTCCACGTGCAACAGCTTTTGTGCTCTAGTGCACGTGTCCCCGGCAGCGGGTTTGCAATAGTGAAACAAGCATTAAACACTTAACTTTAATTGATGTTGTGTACTTGAACTGCGGCCACACGGGGCGCTATGCTCGCTATGCTCACTATGTTCACGATGTTCGCTACGCGAGTGAAATATAGCCAGCTTCATCTCAGGTGTCACTGGCCACACCGAGCTGTGTTCGCTATGTTCGCTATGTTCGCTATGTTCGCTATGTTGGCGACGTCGACAGGTGTTTGGTTCTGGGCTATTTTTCCAAACGTCGCTGACTTCTCTCATGTGCAGTTAAACAAAAAACATCTGTTTTCGCGCGTTATTGTACTGTACTTCTTCTTTTGCTTTTTATGAAGTTTTGTTTCTTCTCTCCGTATTGCACTTCAAATAGTCATGTCACCGTTAAAGTTCATCGATGGAAGAATATAGAAGGCAGGATATGCAGGACAATTCCTGGGATTTGTTTCCAAGGAAATGCTTTCAAATTGAGATGCATTTAATCTGAAAAAAATCCGTAAATCTGGTTTCTTCCTCACAAATAACTGCTTCATCAAATGATGCAATTCTTAAAATTCTTTTCTATTAAGATTAACTTCATGAACAAATTTATTTTTACGTTTAAATACTGCGAGAGCCAGCAGAATATTATCATCGTCGGAATCATCACTGGAATCCCACGGTTTGCGTCTCTCCGACATCGCGAACTGGACTATCCTGTCTGGCCGCCTGGCGCAGCGAACATAGCGAACATAGCGAACCTAGCGTAGCTTTCTGTGTGGCCTCGGCTTTACGGTGAGATTCAAAATGTAAGCATAAAATGGGACAGTCTGGCAAGTCAGATGCTTTTCAAAGGAAGCAAATAGTCAGAGAATTAACAGTACTATATATTTCTCAAAGCCACCGTCATTCTTTTTGGTGATAGATAGAGACACGGAAATTTCGCTCATTCATTTAGTCGCAAGCTAGAATGCAAACCTCCACACTGTCGCACTGTGTTCATGATTGGACCGCAGTTACTTGGACACGCCCCTCCGAGACCGTGAGCCAACGATGCCCAGCTAGGAGAGAAGTAAGCGAATCAGGTAGTGCCGATTAACAAGGATAAACATGCCCTCGCTAAGAAATCAACCAATGGGAATGCGAACATGGGTTAAGCACACCTATTACCTTAAATTCTACTCTGAAGCCAGACGAATATGCGAAAATTCCGGGTCTCTAGTGATAGATTCCGAACTGAAAGCGGCGATTCATACAGTGAACAATCTAATCTCCTTTCATATTAAAAACCTTAAAAACCTTTGAGAATCTGCCCAGACTTGGGCGGAGTGAAAATTAGGCCCAGTGTGTGTCCGCACTTGGCGCAGAGCGACGGATGCGAAACCGCAGCAACATTGCAATGCTTCAGCCTGGTGACCGCGAGGCAAGCCATACATGTGCAACATTCGCCACATGTTGCCACATGTGGCACATGTGCCACAGACGCGGTGACCACGAAGTGCAGGAGCAGTGTCCCAAACTGCGTCCGACGGACACTGGTCGCTGATTGGTCCACGTGAACATGCCATGCGTGGTGTGGGCGATTGTCTGCATATCCCTGGTCCGGAGGCATCGGTCAACTTGAACTTCATTTGTCCCAATCCGTGTCCTTTCGGAGCACAGAACAACAACAGAACACTAAACAATGTTTGAGTTTCCCGTTCCCGTTTGAAAAACATGCATGAAAACAATAAACAACAAAAAAATTTAAAAAAAAAAATGGTTGTCTGTAAAGTCCGTTTACGGACGATAGTTTAACGTGACAACGTCATAACAAAAAAATTTATTAAATGATTGCATACTTTTATGAATAAAATTGAATAATTTGTATTGAATTATCACTATTTTGTATGGATACAAAGAAGGAGTGAAATCAAATCTACAATTTAATTAATAAATTTACTTTTATTTGCACTCATTAATTCAAATATGTTTATTACTTTGACGAAGAGATTATTTTAACTATAACTTTTATACATGTTTGCTATTTAACTTCTTCCAATCTGTGTTATTCTGTTAAGGATAGGACGATGATAGGAAAAGTAGGAAACGAATAGGAGTGTTTCAAGGATGATGTGAAGGAAAATGGCTTACCCAACACCAACATGCAGTTAAAAATAATATATTTGCGCCACGGAATCTGCAGCAATGCTAGGAGGAACGGGTTAGCAAAGAGCAATGAAAATGTTACATTGAAATGCATGAAAACAGAATCACTCCACGGACTCGGTCGCAATGCTAGGAGGTTCCGGTTAGCAAAGAGCAATATAAAATGAGCGTAACGGGACACAACGTAACGGGACAATGTGCGTAACGGGACACTTTTTCGTGCGTGCAGCCGGCGTTCATCGATTTATTAGACGTTGTTAAGTCAAAAATAAAAAATAAACACTTACTGCGCTTTAGTGACTACTTCAGATTTCAGGATATTCAGACACAGGCCATCACAATTGCTGATTGGTAGGGACCTGCAAAATTCGCGGTTTCGATGGCCTTCAGGATAGACTGCACATACCCCTGTACACTCGGGCAAATAACGCAAGTTCATTGGCTGCCGACTTGTAAGTCGTCTCAGCTGGTTTGTCTGTGATTCGATCCTTCTTTGGTTGAGGGTTTATAACTGGTTGATATTCGTCCAGATGAACAGTAAGCCAATAGCAAAATTATCTCAGAGGTATATGTGTTTGAATTCTAGCCTATCACCGAATGAATCCGCGAATTTTTTAGGTCTCTAGTGATTGGGCAGCTTTACCAAGCGAAAATGTCACGTCCTTCGCATTAAGATAAGGACACGAATCCCCACAGGTTCGGAGTTTTGCTGACGGGCCTTCATCGCCGCGCCGAAAGCGTGACCTTTGACCCCGGAAAATGTTACAAAGCTCGGCCTTGCATTTTTACAAGTGGTATAGTTGGCAACTGAGTTCCCAAGGATTTTCCTTGTAGAAGTACAACGAATTTTTGTGTTTCAGTGTTGGCTCAACGGCTATAGATTCTGGCTTTTGAGGCATTAAGGGGTAATATTTCCGGTCCGGTTGGGAATTTTTCACAATTGAAAATGTTTTATCTGGATGCAGCAGGGAAATATTTTTTGTTGCCCCTCCCCGCCTGTACGGCGAAAGGCAACGTGTAACCGCCACAAAGTCATTCCGGCTATTATCCCCATTGTCGTTGGCTGGATTCCACCCAGCTCCGAGTCGAACAAACCATCGTCATCTATAGATGGCTCCCTGTCAACCAATGTGTTGTCTCAATTCGTATTTTGAGCGCAAGATGAGTGCGCGCATGTGTAAACAGAGACAGGAAAATTCGCGGGTTCATTTCGCGATAGGCTAGAATCCAAGTGCATGTAACTTATTGCCGCTTCACGGCTTCAGTGATTGGAATACAGTTTGCCTGAAGGACTGTGAGCCAATGAATGACCCTCAACGTAAGAAGTATCGAATCATAAGTAGAGACCGGAAAAATTCGCGGGTTCAATGACCTCCAGGATAGACTCCGATATCCTCTACACACTCGGGCAAATGCCAACTGTTCATTGGCTGTTGACTTGTGAGTCGTCTCGACTGGGTGGCCTGTGATTCGACACTTCTATGAGTGAGGGTCTCTAATTGGCCCTCAGTCCTCCAGATTAACAGTGACCAATGACAGAAGCAGCACTAAGGTATAATTATTTGAATTTTAGCATAACACGAAATGAACCCGCGAATTTTTCAGGTCTCTAATCATAAGCATCCCAGTTAGCAGGTGTCACGAGTCAGTAGCCAATGAGCTGGTGTAATATTCCCGCGTACATAGAGGATCGTGGAGTCCATCCTAGAGGTCATTCAAACCGCCAATTTTTCCAGTCCCTAGTTATCGCGAATAAATCTGGCATCAGGGCAGATTGCAAACACCTGTACGCTTATACCCTGTCCGAAACTGGACCTCAGGTTGTCTGGCACGCCACGTGGAACCATTGACAGCCGGTTACAAACTAAAAAATAAAAATGAAAACAATCACGTGCAACCAATTTAATACTCGTCATTACGTCAGCAACCTACGAAAAAAAAAAAAAAACGAGAGTGGTCTGAGTGTATAGAGAGATCTGGAGTCTTTGAACTGACGAAATGTTCCAACTGACGTCTATCAAAGCTGGTTATGATGCGAGTCACTTGGGTTTTTTGCTTGGTTAGTGTGAAGTGCGAGGTTTCACGTCCCACTATCTGCTCACAGCCTTAAGGCGAAGGGTACTCCCAGGAGTATATAGAGAATTTTGTTTTGTACTCAAACAAAATATTTCTTTGGAAAAAAGTTGCCCATCAATCTATAAAATGTTTTTAATGCTACAAGAAAAATATTGTTTATTTCTACAAACACATTGAGATGGTTATGAAATACGTTTCTAAAACAATACTGAAAATTTTTTGGTCACGCTCACAAAACTTTGCGAATTATTATAAAGGTTGTTTGATGACTTGTACAAACAAGTATTAAAGATTTAAACCATAGTACAGATAATTGAATGTAAAACAATTATATTTTTTTCTGTTTTATCAAGCTCATAGAGGTGCGCAGTTAACAATGGAAAGTTTTCAGGGAACTGTTTACAAATATTTTTAACTTTTTTTAGGTGCTGAAACAACACAAAACATTAATGCGTGGTATATGAGTCTAAACCAAGTAAAAATATTTTTTTAAAGATATACAGTTGCTTTCATGTGACTGTAAAAATTGACAGGTATTTGCAGTTTTGCATTATTATTTCAAATTGCATTTACAAAAAACAAATGATGCTGCATGAGCCCAGGGTTTTCTCTGGCTCAAGCCCATCGCAGATGTCAACTAAATTTACGCATTTTCCTCGGGAATGGATTCTACGAGTCACTCCTAGAGACCTGCAAAATTCGCGGTTTCGATGGCCTTCAGGATAGACTGCGCATACCCCTGTACACTCGGGCAAATAACGCAAGTTCATTGGCTGCCGACTTGTAAGTCGTCTCAGCTGGTTTGTCTGTGATTCGATCCTTCTTTGGTTGAGGGTTTATAACTGGTTGAGATTCGTCCAGATGAACAGTAAGCCAATAGCAAAATCATCTAAGAGGTATATGTGTTTGAATTATAGCCTATCACCGAATGAATCCGCGAATTTTGAAGGTCTCTAGTCACTCCCTCTTCTAGTCACCGCCAGTGAACAGTCAACGATCAGATATGGTTGAATCAAATTGTATATATTGCCGCACTGCTTGGGTTAACAAACATTTCAACTTTAATGAAAATTCTTTACGTTAGTTCTTTAATAAAAGCTTGATGATGTCAAAGGTGAATGTTAAATGTATATTCCAGGTAAAAGTAATTATCCATTTTTAATTTACACATTTTAACGGCCGGGCCCCCATTAATTTTGATCAGTGTTATTTAGTAATTTCTGATACTGTCAAAAGAAAATATTGAAAACCATGTTTGTTTGTATGTTTAACAATAAAAAGTGTATGCTTTAGGAAAAGTTATTTTTTTGTTTACTACTTCAAATACTTCAAATATTACTATATATTCATGTTGATTAAAACCTTTTTAATTTACATATGGTTATGAAACTCGCTTTCCCATTTTTTTCGTGTTTTTCAGTTGATAGGAAATATTTTTTTGAACATAAAAATAAATAAATTAAAAAATTGATATAAAGTATAATTTTTCAATAATAGCTACAAGCTACAAAAAATACATTATTGTAAGTAATACCAATAACATGTTCATTTTTAGTGAAAATTAAGTAAATGATATAGTATAATCAACTGACATTTATGGTAAATTAACAAAAACATTAATTTATAAATTTCATAAAACGGGATGCTAATTCAAAATTACACTAGCAGTAGTATACACTAGCAGTAGTATACACTAGCAGTAGTATACACTAGCAGTAGTACACACTAGCAGCAGTATACATTAGCTGGTCCGAGCCCTGGTGCCGGTGCGTGGTGGTAAAGTCAGTGTCCGCCATATTACATTTTGACCTTACGGCGGCCGTCTTGGGTGACCTTAATCTTTGACCTTGACCTTCAAAATTGGCCCAAATTTACTAACAAATTCGCCAAAATTTGACTAAAAATTAGTCAAAATGACTTTAAATTTTCCAGCATTTAGGAAAACATTTTCACCAAAAAACCTTGAGAAATCTGAAAATTCAAAAAATTTCAAATTAAAAACTTATCAAAAACTTTTTGCCTTAAAAAAAAACTAAATGTCCCCAAAAAGGCTTCAATTCTTCATTTACCAGCCTCCAGAAAGCCTCTGGAGAGGAACTTTCACCTTGAATTTAACCCCGGCCGCCATATTGGATGAACTTACCTCGTCGGCCATCTTGGAATCCGCCATTTTGAATTTCTAAAAGTTGAATTTTGCCATTTTTAGTTATGATGTCGCGTGTGCAGGTGTGTAAAAGTGCAAGTGTGCAAATGTGCAAGTATGCAATTGTGTCATTGTGAAACCATGCAAGTTTGCAAGTATGCCATTGTGCAACAATGCTAGATTGTAAGTTTGAAAGTATGCTAGTGTGCAAGTATGCAAGTGTGCAAGCATGAGAATGTGCAAGTATGCAAGTATGCAAGTATTCAAGTTTGCAAATGTGCAAGTATGCAATTCTGCAATTGTGAAACCATGCAAGTGTGCAAGTATGCCAGTGTGCAACTATGCTAGAATGTAAGTTTGAAAGTATGCTAGTGTGAAAGTATGCAAGTGTGCAAGCATGAGAATGTGCAAGTATGCAAGTGTGTGAGTATGCAAGTATTCAAGTGTGCAAATGTGCAAGTATGCAATTGTGCAATTGTGAAACCATGCAAGTGTGCAAGTATGCCAGTGTGCAACTATGCTAGAATGTAAGTTTGAAAGTATGCTAGTGTGCAGGTATGCAAGTGTGCAAGCATGAGAATGTGCAAGTATGCAAGTGTGTGAGTATGCAAGTATTCAAGTGTGCAAATGTGCAAGTATGCAATTGTGCAATTGTGAAACCATGCAAGTGTGCAAGTATGCCAGTGTGCAACTATGCTAGAATGTAAGTTTGAAAGTATGCTAGTGTGCAGGTATGCAAGTGTGCAAGCATGAGAATGTGCAAGTATGCAAGTGTGTGAGTATGCAAGTAGGGGAGACCGGGGCTGGTTGTCACACGGGTTGGTTGTCACTAAGTTCATTTCTCCGCCGCTAGAGCTCACAGGCAGTATGACGCGCTACTGTCGTTCGCCCTCATCCGTAGTAGTATGTTGTTGTTGTTGGAGCGAAGGTAATACGAGTTTTCTGGCAGTTAGAAGTGATATTTTACAAAATCGGTCGGTGAGTAAAATTTATCAACCAAGTTTTTTTTCCATGTGATTTTGTCTGTAGTATTTTACTGATAGAAGTTGTATTGTAGTAAACTGGGTAGCCCAGGCATTTTAGGAGAAAAATCGAGCAAACCTAAAAAAAAAATAACGTAGTTTTGAAATTTGGCACAGACATTCCTTTGGGTGTTAAAAATTGATCCAAAAAAGTCCCCATCTCTCAGATGCCGGCTTCATACTTTTTGAAGGCATAAGGGCGTAATTGCCGAAATATACATATCACGACTGTTGCGCGAAAAATATTCATTCGAATATATAAAAATTTGGTCAAAATTTTAAAGTTAAGGGCCCTTAGTCCTTAATCATTCGTTTTTATTACTTCATACACAGCGAAAATTATTTTATAAC
This sequence comes from Bacillus rossius redtenbacheri, assembly GCF_032445375.1. NCBI lineage: Eukaryota > Metazoa > Arthropoda > Insecta > Phasmatodea > Bacillidae > Bacillus > Bacillus rossius. The sequence goes on along the minus strand of NC_086331.1, from coordinate 130,932,461 downwards.
CTAATTTATACTCAACTAATGTAAGTAAAATGTATCACTGCTCTATACAATCACCAGTTACATAAAATCCGCCACTGATAGGCAAAAATATACCTTTATAAAAGTTTTCCTTTATTTTATTAGCTTTCAATTGGTGGGTCAAACATGTGTATGCGATAATAATTGACTGACATATTAAGGAAAACAAGTAACTACTGCACAACAATGGGTTTTTGAGCAATTTAGGTTAATATTGACTATAGCATTTTACCAGAAATAAAAATAATGTAGGTTTTAAATTTGGCACAGACGTTTCTTTGGGTGTTAAAAATTTATACTAAAAAGTCCCCATATTTCAGATGCCGGCTTCATACTTTTTGAAGGCAATAAGGGCGTAAGTGCCGAAATATGCATATCACGACTGTTGCGCGATAAATATTCATTCTAATATATCAAAATTTGGTCAAAATTTTAAAGTTAAGGGCCCTTAGTCCTTAATCATTCGTTTTTATTACTTTATACACAGCAAAAAAATTAAACCTTATTTATAATAATATTGGAAATAAATTTCAAATATGAGTTGTCTCCAAAACCACCAGCTCTATTTGACGAAATATCAATGAGGAAAACAGCAAAATCATCGCTTGCAAAGATCTTAAAATCGTGTGAGGTAACCAATGAGAGTATTAGTGTAGACTGCAAAGAAGTTATCGATGGAGGATACCTCTTGCATGTGCTTGTGTGGCCAAGACTTGCTACATTTGGTCAAATATGTGAGGTTTATGCTAGATTCGTCCAAAAACATTTTTCTGTGACAGCAACTGTAGTGTTTGATGGTTATGACAAGTTAACCACTAAAGAGGAAGAGCGAAGGCGGCGTTCTGCAGGGAGGTCTTCCACCAATATTTCAATAGCTGCTAACAATGTTGTTACATCGACGCAAATGGACTTTCTGAAGAATGGCCATAACAAAAATCAAATTATTAGTAACTTATTTTCGAGCTTCATGTCATCACGCCATTCAGTGCTCAGGAGATGCTGATACCACTATAGCAGCTATTGCTCTTCAGCATTCAACAAGCTGAGGTGTAAAAGTAATAGCTACTGATACAGACATCCTCGCGATGTTGACTGCGACGTCAGAAGAAGATGCACACATTGAAATTGTCCATCCACCCTCAAGCAAGACAACAGGAAAGATTTACAGTATATCAGCTATTCAGCAGGACATTGGTGAAATGAAAAACCATATGACCATGAAGCCTGCATCTGAGAGATGGGGACTTTTAAGAATCAATTTTTAACACCCAAAGGAACGTCTGTGCCAAATTTCAAAACTACATTTTTTTTTTCAGGTAAAACACTAAAATTCCTGGGCTAGGGTGCTGTTTGTTACCGTTTACGATAATTATTTACAGGTTAAGGTCTTTAGTTCAAATCATACACCACTATGAACATAAAATGGCGGAACGGGGCAGGTTGTCTCAAGTAAGAAGGGGCTGGTTGTCACATGTGACAACCAACCCCAATGAAGTTTAGTTTTTTTTCTTTACAGATTCCGACACACGAAAAATGGTTCGGAACTTCAAAAAATAATAAACGTAGAGAAGTTACAGCCAATGTAATGTTGGCAGCAGCGAGATCTGTTTTTCGATATCACAAGTCCAGCAGACAACCCGCAAGAGAATTTGACATCAACTACCGTACGCTTGCTAGATATTGCAAAAAAATTCCTCCAAGAGAATTAAATGACGACCAGCAAATTTCCCCTTCGATTCCTGTCGGATACCAAAGAAATCGTCAGGTATTCAATGAATTTCAGTAAAAGGAGCTTTTATGTTATATGCTACAAGCATCTGACTTTTACTTTGGCCATCTCCCAAGGAAGTAAGGAAACTTTCATACCAGGTAGCTTTAGCAAATGGCATAAAAATGCCACAATCTTGGGCTGAAATTAAAATGGCGGGCGCTGATTGGTTTTCCAGTATTTTACAGCGCTATCCAACAATGTCACTTAGAACACCTGAATCAACTAGTCTTGCTAGAGCCTCTAGTTTCAATAAAACAAATGTGGAATCATTTTTCTCTAATTTGGGTGGAGTCACGGAACGCCATAATTTCCAAGCTCATGAAATAAGGACTATGGACGAGACCGGAGTTACAACAGTGCAAGTCCCCGACAAAGTTGTAGCTCGACGAGGATTTAAACAGATTGGTAGTTATGTTTCTGCTGAGAGGGGTAGTCTTGTGACAGTCGCATGCGCGGTGTCAGCAATCGGTAACCATATTCCGCCTTTCTTTATCTTTCCTCGGGTTAACTACAGAGAACACTTCGTTACTCATGGTCCTCCCGGCTCACGGGGTGCTGCCAATCCTTCAGGTTGGATGCAAGAAGCGCACTTTTTGCAATTTTTGAAGCACTTTCATAACCATACCAAAAGCACTCCTGAGAAGCCAGTTATGCTTCTCTTAGATAATCATAACTCTCATCTTAGCATTGAAGGTTTAAATTTTGCAAAATCAAATGGTATTGTAATACTTTCTTTCCCGCCGCATTGCAGTCAAAAATTGCAACCTTTGGACAGCTCAGTTTATGGGTCATTAAAGAAATTCACGAATTCAGCTTGTGATAGTTGGATTATAAATAATGCAGGAAAGACCATGACGATTTATGATATTCCTGGCGTGATAAGCCAGTCCTTTTCACTCGCGGTGACTCCCAGTAACATTTGTGCAGGGTTCAGAAGCATGGGAATTTTCCCCTTCAACTGAGACATTTTTACAGAATATAATTTTGCACACAGTTTCATCACCGATCGGCCACATCCTAGCAACCAAGTTGCTGATGAAGTCACGCCAACTCCAACAAAAACAAATCGTCAAACCAGCACCAGTGAAGATGTTGAAGAAATACAAGCCAACAAAGGAGGAGTACCGCACCAAGATCAGGCTGATCAAGTCCCTTCTTGCAGTGGTATGAGCAAGGCGTTAACAATCAGTCCCGAAGTCATTCGGCCATTTCCTAAGGCTGGAGCGAGAAAAACAGTCCGCAAAAATGCTAGAAAAAGGGAAACGTCGAATTTAACAGACACTCCAGTAAAGAGATTATTAGAAGAAGAAGAAAAACAAGAAGGTGACATGTTCCAAAATGCCATTATTCAAAGAAAACCAAGCTCAAAACGTGACTAAAAAAAAATACAACTAGCAAGCGGCGTAGGGATACAAGCGAGTGCCGCGAGAATGTTTTTGCCTAGTCTGCATCGAGCCATTTTCCACAAGTCAGCCGCAAGACACGTGGGTGCAGTGTGTAGAATACCAGGGATGGTCTCATGAAAAATGTACCTCGGGAAATCTTGTTTACACATGTCATAACTGTTTTTCTGATGTGGTGATGATTAGGAGCTGCCTGAAATTTATAAATATACCAAATTTAAATTTTTAAAAATTTTGGAAAATATTTTAAAATACTTAAATTGCAATAAAGTACCCAGTCTTGTGTATTATATTCATATTTTGCAGACATTTTATTCAATTTTGTAATTATTATTGCTACTGCATAAATAAATATGTTCACAATATATCTGGAATGTGGGAATATTATGTATTTTAATCAAATAATAAATAATTCATGCTTAATGTTTTAAGATCATTTAATAAATCCCTACCTTTTATTTTAACTATTTTAAGAACATAATTTTGTGTGGTTTCTGATTTTTCTTGTATTAAAAAAAGTTGGGACAACCAACCCCTACACTTGAGACAACCATCCCCATGGCGGGGTTGGAAGTCACACGCCACAATTTTTTTTAAGATTAAAATTTCTTAGCCTTATAAGTTTCACAGAAAGATGCTGATTTTTCATAAGCTGTGAAAAAGTTCATATTTTTGTTTTCCTATAAGCTCACGTCATTATTACTTAACAAAATGAAATAAAAATTTGAATTGTAAAAAGTGTGACAACCAGCCCCGGTCTCCCCTATGCAAGTGTGCAAGTGTGCAAGTATGCAAGTATGAGTGTGCAAGTATGCAAGTAAGCGTGCATACAAGTTTGTAAGTATGCTACGTCATTTCTACCTACCCCCTCTCCCGGTTCCACCACCACTTACCCCAACTATTCCCCTCATGTGATCGGAATTTTCGTAACGGTCGAAAATTTAAGCCCCCTGAGCAAAGTTAGTTTCACTTCAAAAATGCAGTTTTGTTGTAACACCCAAAATATTTTAGTCAAATAGACCCTACCAAATATATTTGGTGTCTCAACAAAACTGTATTTAAACAACAAAATATTCACTTTCGCTAAAAAAAATTACTATAATGTTTTCATTGCAAAATATTTTTCAGCATTTATTTTGACAAAGTATTTTTTTAGGGGCCCCAATTTTTTTTAAAAAAATTTTCAGTGCTCTTTGTTTAAGTCTACAACGTTTCTTGTTGAGTTGACACTGATCAGAAAGGCAGGCACGTTAAGCATTTGAGTGAGTTCATGAGATCGCAGCTGAATGCTGAGTAACGTAACCCGTTGTGATTGAATATATGTATCTATGCCATGTTAACCGGCCAAAATTATTAAACCTCCAAAACACATTAACTCTCCAAGATTATTCATTGCCAATGAATAAGGTGTTTTTTTTATACAAGTTATTCTCGCGGTGTGATTCATTTCAAACCATTTACAAAAAAAAAACTGTAAGGCTTAGTAGAACGAATTCATTTGGTGGCCGGGTATTCAACAAGCATTCATCATTTCTAATGACTTTTACGATTAGAGCCCATCTCTTACTTTGCGCACGGCATGCTTTTTATCCGTTATTTTATTGAAGTGAAACTTCTTTGGGCGCGACAAGAGTAAAGTTTCAAGGCCGAATTTTAATGCAGTGTTTTCGTGAAACGTTTCTGACGCGAAAAGAACAGAAAATGTGTACTTATTTCTAATCATAGCGTAAAATTACACTTCAATATTTAAAGTATTTTACCAATAATAATTATCAGTTTAATGATTTTGTTAGGTTAGGTTAGTGACTTAAAAAATAATATGTATTTCTGTAGACGGTCGGTAAGGTTAGGCTAAATACGTTAAAAATATTGTAATCAACGTGTGAACGGTACCTTACATACGTTTCATGTTTTAAATACTATAAATCTGTAACATCGACGTAAGTGTAAATATTATGAAAATTAATTCAAAAATTAAATTGATATCTTGGCTATAATGTTTTGATTTTATCCTTTAAATACTTTCCTTAAATCCTATTAATAGTGTTAGTTTATTTTTAGAAAATTGTCTTCTCTCTTTCTCTCTTTCTCTCTCTCTCTCTCTCTCTCTCTCTCTCTGCCTTTTTACTTATTACGATATAGGCCTACTAACGAGTCGAGGTTTGAATTGCCAAACAAGTTTAACTTCTATCATTTGTACTTAGGTACACGGGCTCTTTTTATTTTATTTTTTGACGCTACGAAAATCTTAAGAGACGGATAATTCATCAACACGTTGCGGATGTTGAAGCACCAAAGTGCTACGTGTAAAACACCATGAAAAAAAAATCAGAATGTTCGTGGGTCTGAACCAGAGTCCTCTCAAATGCGAGTCCAATATTTCTACCATTGCCACACTTCGCTCGATTTTTCCCGCAATGCAATATAATTTAATGGGATTATGTTCTTAAACATTTCATGCAATATGCAAACAATTAATTGTATATTTAAAAGCGCAAAAAAAAAAGCAGACTTGAAGAATTTATAATGGTTTGAAAATATATATAAATTCTTCATACTTATTCAACTTTCGCAGTACAAAATTTTTCTTTATCATATGATGGAAAAATAAATACTAATGGCTGCTGCAAACAAAACGAGGCTATTTCAGATATTGGCTCAAGAACATGTCACTTTTATTGAACACCGTTACATGGTCAACAGAACCAATAGAAGCGCGTTATGTTAATAAATTAGGGTTTAAAGTCTAGAGTTTGTTTCAGTTAATACTATGAATAGTTTATTGATTCTTAGTAAAGCGAATCACGACGTCGAAATTCTTTCATTATTGAACATATCAATCTCCGTTAATTCGTTTGCAAGTAAAATGCCAGCTTTAAGTAACACTGAACTCATCATTAATAATTATTTTCTAGAATCCAAGGATATTTTCTTTAACTATTTTGGTTTCTAAACCCCTAGATTCTCAGTTTCTTTTATTTCACTTATGGGACTTAACTGAAATTAATCCAGCTGTTCAGGTTTAACATCAAACACCATCAGTCAATTTTGACGCGTACAAAATTACAATGCAGCAATGGAAAAAATATTAAGAGGGAACTTATGTAACCCATTATATCTCCGGGTAAAAAAAAAAATTGAATGTGTCTTGCGAAGACAACACCAAAAACAAAAACAAAAAAACTCCTTTTAACTTTTAGAGGAACGAACATTTTTATGCGTGAAGAAAATTTCAGCTAGAGATAATATTTCACACGTGAATATTTCTACAGGCATCTTTTCGGGGGCCTCTGATCCAAATCATTCATTACCACTTCGGTTACTTTTTTTTTTAATTTTTTTGAAGCGAGTCTATAGCACACGTGACCTTAATTATAGCAGGAAACGTCATAGAAATTAATTTCAGTTGAGCGCAGCGCCGCGGGCGCGCATTGTGTATCGGCGCGAGAGAGGCCGTCTCGCGCGGGAAAAAGACAGCCACGACGCAAATGGAAGTCGGTACAGTCGCGTCCCGGCAAGGCGGGAGCCCGGATGCCGACCCACCTGGTGCTCGGACACATGATAGACTGCACATACCCCTGTACACTCGGGCAAATAACGCAAGGTCATTGGCTGCCGACTTGTAAGTCGTCTCAGCTGGTTTGTCTGTGATTCGATCCTTCTTCGGTTGAGGGTTTATAACTGGTTGAGATTCGTCCACATGAACAGTAAGCCAATAGCAAAATTATCTAAGAGGTATATGTGTTTGAATTCTAGCCAATCACCGAATGAATCCGCGAAATTTGCAGGTCTCTACGTAAGTGTGTTGGACGGTTACGGTCTTCTGTTGGCAGCCGCCGCAGACAGAAAGAGACGGGGTGTTACGCTAGTGTGTCACATGACCACGACATGCCGTGTGTTACGTCTGTGGAGCTGCGTGCTCCTTCTGCACGCCCGACCTTGCAACTGACTTGCTCGAAACGTATTCCAAGCATCGAGAAAGAAGGCCTCGCGGTTCAGACACACTCTTTACACATGCTTGTCGTTAGTTTTCGACGTGACAACGTCTAATAAATCGATGAATGCCGGCTGCACGCACGAAAAAGTGTCCCGTTACGCACAATGTCCCGTTACGCTGTGTCCCGTTACGCTGTGTCCCGTTGCGCTCATTGTACGCTTGCGCCGCATCTATCTCTCTTCCACTCGATTGGAACAACCATCGATTTGACTTTTTTCGAGGCACATTAAACTTGAAACACTCCCATTCGTTTCCTACTTTTCCTATCATCGTCCTATCCTTAACAGAATAACACAGATTGGAAGAAGTTAAATAGCAAACATGTATAAAAGTTATAGTTAAAATAATCTCTTCGTTAAAGTAATAAACATATTTGAACTAATGAGTGCAAATAAAAGTAAATTTATCAATTAAATTGTAGATTTCATTTCACTCCTTCTTTGTATCCATACAAAATAGTGATAATTCAATAAAAATTATTCATTTATATTCATAAAAGTATGCAATCATTTCATCAATGTTTTGTTATGACGTTGTCACGTTAAACTATCGTCCGTAAACTGACTTTACAGACAACCAATTTTTACTTGGAAATGTCTCTTGCTTAGTTCTGACATAGAAGACCCTGTGGTTCGGAGATGCTTGGCGTGCATGCATGTTGTTGGAACTCTAATATTGAAAAAGGTGCACCCAAAAAGGACTGCATGGTAGGCAAAGTGATAGCATATTTATTTCGTCGGACCGTTGTCCTGTATAGAGTAATTTTTCGTAGTCAGAATGAATAATATAATAAATAAATTCGACGTAAGGTAATGGGATAAAGATTATAAGTAATTATTTCAAGCTTTTATTATTTTTTTGCTTATGACAAAAATCAAAGCGACGACTGAAAGCTATCGTGTTAGTTATTATATTAATAAGAATATTTAAAATAATTTTTGTTTTTTCAATTTTTATCGAGTTTTTAATGTAATAATTTCAGATATTTAAATGGTGGGCAGTAGGCATCAGCGATTTACTGGAGGCTGTTGGATAAGATACTGGCTGGAAGGAACTCCAAAACCACGAAGAAGCTCCTGGTACAAATCCCAGACTACTATAAACAAAGTATTATCAGTAATAAAATATAATGTAGCACCGAAGTTTCTAAAACTTGTTTTTAAGTTTGCATATAAATTAAATTTAATAGTCTGTTAAAGTTACATTCCTGTTATACATCTCAAAACATTGGATGGAGTACGGGACGTAATATTCAGCGATGTAATTAATGAAAACATATGTACGGAATAAAAAAAATGATTTAATTTATAATGTGTGGGTTCTTGAGAATAAATAAGGGAAATTACTGTTTTTAGCGCCGACGGATTATTCCAGCTCGTTGTTTGTTGCGCGGATGCACACGACGAGATCTCATCCCGGCCGGGCAAGCACCGCGCGTCTGCGGCTGTGTCGCAATTACAGCTGATTATTCCACGTCTGGCTGCGGTTCCGTTTCTCCGGCCCCAGCGCTGCGTCCGCGGCGCCTCTTAATCACGGTACTCTCGTTAGCGGGCTCGGCGGGACACACGTCCACATTGTGTCACTCGTGTCACGTGGGCTGTCACGTCCGTGCGTCCGTCAGCCAGAGGCAGGCCGAGGTCGCCGACAGCACCAGGAGCAGCTCCCAGGGAACAAGTTTCCCCTCGGGCAAGTTGACTGTTTTCCTGCGATGTGCGACACAGTCCAAGAAGTTTCCCCTCGGGCAAGTTGACTGTTTGCCCGCGATGTGCGACACATTCCTAGAAGTTTCCCCTCGGGCAAGTTGACTGTTTGCCCGCGATGTGCGACACATTCCTAGAAGTTTCCCCTCGGGCAAGTTGACTGTTTGCCTGCGATGTGCGACACAGTCCTAGAAGTTTCCCCTCGGGCAAGTTGACTGTTTGCCTGCGATGTGCGACACATTCCTAGAAGTTTCCCCTCGGCCAAGTTGACTGTTTGCCTGCGATGTGCGACATATTCCTAGAAGTTTCCCCTCGGGCAAGTTGACTGTTTGCCCGCGATGTGCGACACATTCCTAGAAGTTTCCCCTCGGGCAAGTTGACTGTTTGTCTGCGATGTGCGACACATTCCTAGAAGTTTCCCCTCGGGCAAGTTGACTGTTTGCCTGCGATGTGCGACACAGTCCTAGAAGTTTCCCCTCGGCCAAGTTGACTGTTTGCCTGCGATGTGCGACATATTCCTAGAAGTTTCCCCTCGGGCAAGTTGACTGTTTGCCTGCGATGTGCGACACAGTCCTAGAAGTTTCCCCTCGGGCAAGTTGACTGTTTGCCTGCGATGTGCGACACAGTCCTAAAAGTTTCCCCTCGGGCAAGTTGACTGTTTGCCTGCGATGTGCGACACATTCCTAGAAGTTTCCCCTCGGGCAAGTTGACTGTTTGCCTGCGATGTGCGACACATTCCTAGAAGTTTCCCCTCGGGCAAGTTGACTGTTTGCCTGCGATGTGCGACACATTCCTAGAAGTTTCCCCTCGGGCAAGTTGACTGTTTGCCTGCGATGTGCGACACAGTCCTAGAAGTTTACCCTCGGGCAAGTTGACTGTTTGCCTGCGATGTGCGACACAGTCCTAGAAGTTTCCCCTCGGGCAAGTTGACTGTTTGCCTGCGATGTGCGACACAGTCCTAGAAGTTTCCCCTCGGGCAAGTTGACTGTTTGCCTGCGATGTGCGACACAGTCCTAGAAGTTTCCCCTCGGGCAAGTTGACTGTTTGCCTGCGATGTGCGACACAGCCCTAGAAGTTTCCCCTCGGGCAAGTTGACTGTTTGCCTGCGATGTGCGACACATTCCTAGAAGTTTCCCCTCGGGCAAGTTGACTGTTTGCCTGCGATGTGCGACACATTCCTAGAAGTTTCCCCTCGGGCAAGTTGACTGTTTGCCTGCGATGTGCGACACATTCCTAGAAGTTTCCCCTCGGGCAAGTTGACTGTTTGCCTGAGATGTGCGACACATTCCTAGAAGTTTCCGCTCGGGCAAGTTGACTGTTTGCCTGCGATGTGCGACACAGTCCTAGAAGTTTCCCCTCGGGCAAGTTGACTGTTTGCCTGCGATGTGCGACACATTTAAAAAGTTTCCCCTCGGGCAAGTTGACTGTTTGCCTGCGATGTGCGACACATCCCTAGAAGTTTCCCCTCGGGCAAGTTGACTGTTTGCCTGCGATGTGCGACACATTCCTAGAAGTTTCCCCTCGGGCAAGTTGACTGTTTGCCTGCGATGTGCGACACAGTCCTAGAAGTTTCCCCTCGGGCAAGTTGACTGTTTGCCTGCGATGTGCGACACAGTCCTAGAAGTTTCCCCTCGGTCAAGTTGACTGTTTGCCTGCGATGTGCGACACAGTCCTAGAAGTTTCCCCTCGGGCAAGTTGACTGTTCGGCTGCGATGTGCGACACAGTCCTAGAAGTTTCCCCTCGGGCAAGTTGACTGTTTGCCTGCGATGTATGACACATTCCTAGAAGTTTCCCCTCGGGCAAGTTGACTGTTTGCCTGTGATGTGCGACACAGTCCTAGAAGTTTCCCCTCGGGCAAGTTGACTGTTTGTCTGCGATGTGCGACACAGTCCTAGAAGTTTCCCCTCGGGCAAGTTGACTGTTTGTCTGCGATGTGCGACACAGTCCTAGAAGTTTCCCCTCGGGCAAGTTGACTGTTTGCCTGCGATGTGCGACACATTCCTAGAAGTTTCCCCTCGGGCAAGTTGACTGTTTGTCTGCGATGTGCGACACAGTCCTAGAAGTTTCCCCTCGGGCAAGTTGACTGTTTGCCTGCGATGTGCGACACAGTCCTAGAAGTTTCCCCTCGGGCAAGTTGACTGTTTGCCTGCGATGTGCGACACATTCCTAGAAGTTTCCCCTCTGGCAAGTCGACTGTTGCCTGCGATATGCGACACAGTCCTAGAAGTTTCCCCTCGGGCAAGTTGACTGTTTGCCCGCGATGTGCGACACATTCCTAGAAGTTTCCCCTCGGGCAAGTTGACTGTTTGTCTGCGATGTGCGACACAGTCCTAGAAGTTTCCCCTCGGGCAAGTTGACTGTTTGCCTGCGATGTGCGACACATTCCTAGAAGTTTCCCCTCGGGCAAGTTGACTGTTTGCCTGCGATGTGCGATACAGTCCTAGAAGTTTCCCCTCGGGCAAGTTGACGGTTTGCCTGCGATGTGTGACACATTCCTAGAAGTTTCCCCTCGGGCAAGTTGACTGTTTGCCTGTGATGTGCGACACAGTCCTAGAAGTTTCCCCTCGGGCAAGTTGACTGTTTGTCTGCGATGTGCGACACAGTCCTAGAAGTTTCCCCTCGGGCAAGTTGACTGTTTGCCTGCGATGTGCGACACATTCCTAGAAGTTTCCCCTTGGGCAAGTCGACTGTTGCCTGCGATATGCGACACAGTCCTAGAAGTTTCCCCTCGGGCAAGTTGACTGTTTGTCTGCGATGTGCGACACATTCCTAGAAGTTTCCCCTCTGGCAAGTTGACTGTTTGCCTGCGATGTGCGACACAGTCCTAGAAGTTTCCTCTCGGGCAAGTCGACTGTTGCCTGCGATATGCGACACAGTCCTAGAAGTTTCCCCTCGGGCAAGTTGACTGTTTGTCTGCGATGTGCGACACATTCCTAGAAGTTTCCCCTCTGGCAAGTTGACTGTTTGCCTGCGATGTATGACACATTCCTAGAAGTTTCCCCTCGGGCAAGTCGACTGTTGCCTGCGATATGCGACACAGTCCTAGAAGTTTCCCCTCGGGCAAGTTGACTGTTTGCCTGCGATGTGCGACACATTCCTAGAAGTTTCCCCTCGGGCAAGTTGACTGTTTGCCTGCGATGTGCGACACAGTCCTAGAAGTTTCCTCTCGGGCAAGTCGACTGTTGCCTGCGATGTGCGACACATTCCTAGAAGTTTCCCCTCTGGCAAGTTGACTGTTTGTCTGCGATGTGCGACACAGTCCTAGAAGTTTCCCCTCGGGCAAGTTGACTGTTTGTCTGCGATGTGCGACACAGTCCTAGAAGTTTCCCCTCAGGCAAGTTGACTGTTTGCCTGCGATGTGCGACACAGTCCTAGAAGTTTCCCCTCGGGCAAGTTGACTGTTTGCCTGCGATGTACGACACATTCCTAGAAGTTTCCCCTCTGGCAAGTCGACTGTTGCCTGCGATATGCGACACAGTCCTAGAAGTTTCCCCTCGGGCAAGTTGACTGTTTGCCCGCGATGTGCGACACATTCCTAGAAGTTTCCCCTCGGGCAAGTTGACTGTTTGTCTGCGATGTGCGACACAGTCCTAGAAGTTTCCCCTCGGGCAAGTTGACTGTTTGCCTGCGATGTGCGACACATTCCTAGAAGTTTCCCCTCGGGCAAGTTGACTGTTTGCCTGCGATGTGCGACACATTCCTAGAAGTTTCCCCTCGGGCAAGTTGACTGTTTGCCTGCGATGTGCGACACATTCCTAGAAGTTTCCCCTCTGGCAAGTTGACTGTTTGCCTGCGATGTGCGACACATTCCTAGAAGTTTCCCCTCTGGCAAGTTGACTGTTTGCCTGCGATATGCGACACAGTCCTAGAAGTTTCCCCTCTGGCAAGTTGACTGTTTGTCTGCGATGTGCGACACATTCCTAGAAGTTTCCCCTCTGGCAAGTTGACTGTTTGCCTTCGATGTGCGACACAGTCCTAGAAGTTTCCCCTCGGGCAAGTTGACTGTTTGCCTGCGATGTGCGACACATTCCTAGAAGTTTCCCCTCTGGCAAGTTGACTGTTTGCCTGCGATATGCGACACAGTCCTAGAAGTTTCCCCTCTGGCAAGTTGACTGTTTGTCTGCGATGTGCGACACATTCCTAGAAGTTTCCCCTCTGGCAAGTTGACTGTTTGCCTTCGATGTGCGACACAGTCCTAGAAGTTTCCCCTCGGGCCAGTTGGTTGTACGCTCGTGCTGAGCAGGCGTTTTGACAATTCCTTGCACCGGATTTTACCAGAGTGATTTCTTCAAACTGATTGCACGCTGCAACAAATGTCTCAATGTATGTGGGAACTATGTCGAAATATAGTGTAAGGTGTATAGTTCATGATGCCATGGTGTAATTTTTGGCAATAAAGTTTCTGTGAAAAAAAATTACTAAACTTACTTTCGGAACGTCTCTTGTACGTAGCTCAGGTAACAAAGGAAACTATTACCTGAAGACAAGCGGGAAAACATTATAAATGGCTGCAAATAAAATTTTCTTTTTAGAATTTCCAAAATAATACTGTCTCGTGAATTTTTTAACCTTTTCTTCTTGTGTTATTAATAAACGCTCAAATATACATTTTATACACTAGTTTAAAAGTTGTCTTTTTATTCACTGTGTTTTGAGCATGTTCATATTGAGCGTGTGAGGTTTGAAGAAATTCGCGTTTCGTGTAATTCATCCACAAGTTTTTACGAATACAGGAACATTAAAGTTAGGGACGCAGCCATAAAATCCCCCCCAGTATAAACGTGGAGTTGGAGGAAGGAAATGTGCAATAAAAGATGATGGAAAAAGTGAAGGTACATATATGGCAAACGGCGCAAAACAAGAATACAGAATAATGTCAAACAAAAAAAAAGTATTAAAAAAACAAAATTTGGTGAGCTGTACAGTAAAATATTTTTTTTAACGTAAGAAAAAGAAAAGGTGTTAAAAAGGATGCGGCGTGATATTTGAGCAGACATTTCAAAAGTCATGGTTTCAACTTCGGAAGGGTGTTAATTGCTGTTAACACAGCTCGAGACCTAGAGAGCGTTCCATTCGGACAGTTGTTAAGGGAGGGCATGTAATTTATTGCAGTGCGCGTTCCTAATGAGTTGCCAATGCGGGTCCCGAAAAAAAACCTTCCGCAATTTATGTGTTGCCGCGACGTGTCTGCGCGACAGCTAAGTAGCGCCGTCACAGCAACTCTGCGGGACACGTTTCTGCGGATGACGTTGCGTCCTCTAGCACATCGACAGCACTCTCGGCTCTGCAGAAGGCAAAACAAAACAAACAAAAAAACCAAGAAGGGCGGTTGGTGTCTTTAGAATGCATTGCGCTGACTTCATTTGGCACAAAATGTTTTCTTAGGGCATTAAAAAATAATTGTTTTCACCTCTAAAGGTGTGATGCTGAAAACAAAAGAAAAGAGAAAATGGTCTTTTGACTGTTACCGCTAAGTAAAACGTTTTTTTATGGAAAACCCATCCTGCAAAAGTGCGTGCTTTGCAATTCAAATTGTTACTGAGGTTAAATTCTACAAATACTTATAATTAAAACAATTTTTAACGCTAGTTTTAATGCACGAACATTTTTTTTTTCGTCCCTCAGGATATTTAGCCATTAAAATAAAACTAACTTGGCATTACTTTTCTTTGTTGTTCTCAAACAGTGTAATATGTACCACATTTTTTATCATGTCCATACAATACTAATATATACTTAAATTTTCACGGTGGCTTCAAAAAATATATTTGTCTCCTTTCTAAACCAAAAGGGTGTGTTTCACTTAATTAGAAAACACACGCTCGTTATTATTTTTATATATTTCGTTCAATATTAGCATTCCGAATTTTTTATTTTCTGCATCATTTTTTCAGCATAAAGTTTTATGTTTATGGCAAAACGGTTAACATGTAGCCATCTTATTTATAAAATACATCAAACCATAACATTGAAAAGCATTCGATTTTTTATAACACTTTTAGCGTAGGTTATCATATAAGAGCTTCAGCCTTTATTGAGAGAGAAGTCCAATCACAACGTTTGCGCCTGCGGCTGTTGGAAAAATTCCTCCATTTTGAAGAAATTTATCATAAATCCATTCATGCCGGCGACATGCATGAGAAGGTTGACGGAAAACAAATATCATTGAAAGATCAGTTTATTTTTTGTCCTTTAAATTTGCACAACTGACTTAGTTTCTTTAGGTTCTCAGCTACAGAAATAAAACATCTATAGGTATATAAATTTACATAAATTAATTTTTATAGGACGACTATGAAATATATTTATAATACTCTTAAGAGCAGGTTGTTTATATTTTTCTATTTTAAACGCCTAAAACTGTATTTTTTTCATTTATCTCATTATTTATTTCATTGGTTTCATAATATAGTTTTTAATTCAAGATATTCAAAGAACTTTTGATACTTTCATTTGTAAAACAAAAAAAGTTTTAAAGTAATTTATTAAATTATATTAAAGTAAAAGTGGTTAAAATAATCATAACAATTATGTAGAGCTAATGTAAAATAAATTAGGAATTCACTTATGAATTTTAGTTTTTTTAACTGTGTCAGTTAAGCGAGCGTTACCAAATTTTGTTACGTTTTATTATCTTTCCACAAGGTGTTCACGAAAAATTACTTGAATTAAATTTGAGAACATAAAAGTTGGGTGCGAAACAGAGGGGTTAATAGGGGGCAGGTGTTTTTAGACAGATGGTGTGTTCTCACGTGAAACACAAACAACGGGTAATAAAGAAAACTTTATGAGTTACTAAAAGCTAATAAAGAGTTAACATAGAAAAATATGTAGAAATCTCAATAGCCAACTGTAATTCGAAGGGGAAAGTCTGTAATTTAATATATAAATGTTTTAAGCCTATAAAAATTTAATAAAAAATATGTTTTAAATAATATAAAGCAAGTAATTAGACATAATTTGCCCGTGGCTTCTTTTTAGATGTAATATGTTTAAAATTTTAAAACATAATTTTTGTCTAGGCAAAACCATGTGAAATATTAACTCTTTTGTTTTATGCTCGAAACATTGTAGTCTGCTTATATAGTCTTCAACTATCATGATAAATTTAGTACAAGTAAAATAGTTCCTTTTTTGATATAGCACCGACATAATATTTTTTAATTCGTTTTTAAAGAAATACAATAAAAATATGGGTTTTTCTCTATTTGTAGAATACTCATAAATAAGTTTCTAAATAACATTTCATTTAATTATTCTCTCTACATCCAAAGTTGAATTTCAGTTAATGTTAAAAACATTTTATTGACAAATAAAAATGTATGCTTTTCCAGAGTGCCAGTTCAATTATAGCTACTATCGAATCATTAAAATGCTCAAATGTTTTTAGGAAAAATACCAACATCACAAATTACTGATACTGAAATATATCCGAATTAGCCCCAAACCGCCTTAATATTTGTTTACAGTGTTCATACTAATCTCAATAATAGTAACTATTGTGGTAGGTTGAACATTGCTTATAGTCTTAATTATCATATTTAAATTATAGCCATTATATAAGAAAAGTTTCTGCTATTACACATAATTTTAGAGAAAAAAAGGAAAAATTGTCAAAAACCAGCTATTTTAGTAAATACATTTAAACTTCCTGTCAAGATAAGATTTTTAACACTAAAAATCCCAAAATGAATAAGTGTAGATTTTATGGCTAGTACTAAAAATAACTTAAAACATCTGTGGTAGCGAATTTATGTGTTTATTGTGTTAGAACTTCTATATAAGGGTTATTACTAGGTTATTACCATTTCCTATTTCCCAAGTGCAAATTTTATAACAGAAATAATAAGTGGCCTTTATAGGACACGCATAACAATGTCCAGCCATTCTTTTGGAATTTTCCGCCGTGCAAATATTGTTTGACTGGTAAGTATTTTTTTTGACAATTTAATTTTTCCTTAATTACCTCAGATTTTTTAAAACAACTTTAAGCATACATTGGCAGAATATAATCTGACTGAAACATTGGATGGGTACGAGAGCTAGAAAATAAAAACTATTTGTTAGTTTAATAATGGCTAAAAAAAACTATTATTTTTGTTCGTATCCAACACAATATTGGCCCATGGACGGTCCCGCCGTCATTTTGTCGTGAGACCAGCGTTATTTCCAAAATAAAAAAATCTCATCCATTTAGAAATCAATGGATCAACTTTAGCTCAACATATAAATGCTGTAGGGGTTGGATTTTTTTTTGTATTTGTAACGTTTTTAACTGTCCAGACTGGACTCTAAACCTAAACTGTTAAAAATTAGAATAAATTTACGTACTTTTCCATGGATAATTGAATTGAAATAAAACAAAGAGTTCATTCATCGTTATTTAAAATAATTTAATCTTCGTATAGAGATCCGCCATATTTTGACTTCTGATTTGTGTTATTTGTTCTAAATAAATATAAACACACGCGTGGACGAAATAACAGTGTTGTTACTGAATATTTAACCATTTATTTTTTAGTTTTATTTTTTGATAAAATATCAAGAACATTCTTCTGGATTCGTGTTTGAAGAAAGTTAAATCAGTGACCGTAAATTTAAAAAGATAGCCGTAAATACACGAAGTTGTAACCAGTATTATTGGTAGAGAACTGCAAAATTTGCGGATTCATTCGGTGATAGGCTAGAATTCAAACACATATACCTCTTAGATAATTTTGCTATGGGCTTACTGTTCATCTGGACGAATCTCAACCAGTTATAAACCCTCAATCAAAGAAGGATCGAATCACAGACAAACCAGCTGAGACGACTTACAAGTCGGCAGCCAATGAACTTGCGTTATTTGCTCGAGTGTACAGGGGTATGTGCAGTCTTGCCTGAAGGCAATCGAAACCGCGAATTTTGCAGGTCTCTAATTATTGGCAAGCTGAAAGTGAAACATTTTAACAGCGAACTCAAGAACCATTAGCGTTTTTATTGGGTGCGAACAATTCCAGACGTTTATCATTTGTTTTTCCTCCGCTGTGTGGCCCTTGAATGGGGTAACACTTCTCTCGGTTTATAACTACAGACCGGAAAAATTCGCGAATTCATTTCGCGATAGGCTAAAATACAAACAGTTATACCTCAGCGCTGCCTCTGCTATTGGCACACAACTCACCTGGATGACTCCGGGCCAATGAGAAACACGCAACCAAATCTTTATCGAATCACAGGCTGCTACGTTGGGACGTCTCACAAGACAGCTGCCAATGAGTGGGTGGCATTTGACCGAGTGTACGTAGAACTATGGAGTTCATCCTGCAGGTCTTTGAACCCGCGATTTTTTCCGGTCCCTATTTATAACATGCTCAGAGGTGGCTATTTGTTCGAGTTGAAAGGACTGTTTTCGTGTATTTGCAACGTTTCTCTCTCGGTGGCGGCGGGCATATGTTTTCGCGAAAGAAACCCGACCGCTCATTAGACTGTAATAACATCTGCCTGCGACAGAGGTTCCATCCGTGTAATAAGCGCCCGTGTGCGAGAGTATCCGCTGCCTTATTAGGCCGGGGCCACTCAGTACGTGCTGGCTCCCGCGCTCACGTGCCGACTGCAGCCATGTGACTGGACCGATCCCGGCCAATCACCGAGCAAGAGCGGCGCTGCAGTGCCTCCCGTTTCAGGTCAAGATTTTATATTTACAGTAATCACTAGAGACCTGAAACATTCGCGGATTCATTTAGTGTTATGTTAAAATTCAAATAAATATACCTTAGTGCTGCTTCTGCCATTGGTTCACTGTTGATCTGGAGGACTGAGGGCCAATAAGAGACCCTCACTCATAGAAGTGTCGAATCACAGGCCACCCAGTCGAGACGACTCACAAGTCAACAGCCAATGAACAGTTGGCATTTCCCCGAGTGTGTAGAGGATATTGGAGGTCATTGAACCCGCGAATTTTTCCTGTCTCTAGCAATTGAATTCATAATTTTCATTAATATTTATGTGTTCGAAAATGAAAATACATGAAAAGCAAAAAGTTTCACTTCTGTCGTATGTTGATTGCGCGCGCACAACTGTATAAATCGAAATATGTATACTGTAGTCGTGTGTTAAGGGGGTGCCTCCCATTTCAGGTCAAGATTTAATATTTACAGCAATTACAGATAAACTTGTGGACTTTTTCAATTGTTTAACTTTCACGAAATGAAAAATATACACAGTGCATACTTTTTACATAATAAGCTGCCAAAGTTACATTTTTAACGTTTTTTGATTGTACAAATAAGGAGAATTTAATTTATTGCAGAACTGAAACTTGTTAGGTTTAACTGCAATGCCATTGGCTACTTCATGATAAGGTTTGCATTTCTATCACAAAAATTCATTTCATGTATCTTGGCTGTCGAAATAGTAACAAATTTAAAAATTTTTAAATGCCAGGTAAAATTAATTAATATTTTCTGAAAGAAATTCAAACCATTTCTTGAAGTTTCCAGTGGCATTGCAGTTAAACCTAAAAAGGTTCAGTTCTGCAATCAATTAAATTCTCCTTGTTTGTACAACCCAAAAACGTTAAAAATGTAACTTTAGCAGCTAATTATGGAAAAAGGTATTCGCTGTGTATAATTTTCATTTAGTGAAAGTTAAACAATTGAAAAAAATCTACAAGTTTTTCTGTAATTACTAGAGACAGGAAAAATTCGCGGGTTCATTTCGCGATAGGCTAGAATCCAAGTGCGTGTAACTTATTGCCGCTTCAGTGATTGGAACACAGTTTGCCTGAAGGACTGTGAGCCAATGAATGACCCTCAACGTAAGAAGTATCGAATCATAAGCATCCCAGTTAGCAGGTGTCACGAGTCAGTAGCCAATGAGCTGGTGTAATATTCCCGCGTACATAAAGAATCGTGGAGTCCATCCTAGAGGTCAATCAAGTAGCGAATTTTTCCTGTCTCTAGTAATTATTAGAGACCGGAAAAATTCGCGGGTTCAATGACCTTCAGGATAGACTCCAATATCCTCTACACACTCGGGCAAATGCCAACTGTTCATTGGCTGTTGACTTGCGAGTCGTCTCGACTGGATGGCCTGTGATTCGACACTTCTATGAGTGAGGGTCTCTAATTGGCCCTCAGTCCTCCAGATTAACAGAGAACCAATGGCAGAAGCAGCACTAAGGTATATTTATTTGAATTTTCGCATAGCACGAAATGAATCCGCGAATGTTTCAGGTCTCTAGTAATTACTGTAAATATAACATCTTGACCTGAAATGGGAGGCACCCCCTTAACACACGGCTACAGTATTCATATTTCCATTTATATAATTGTGCGCGCGGAATCAACATACGACAGAAGTGAAACTTCTTGCTTTTCATGTATTTTCATTTTCGAACACATAAAAATTAATGAAAATTATGAATTCAATCGCTATAGACAGGAAAAATTCGCGGGTTTAATGACCTCCAATATCCTCTACACACTCGGGGAAATGGCAACTGTTCATTGGCTGCTGACTTGTGAGTCGTCTCGACTGGGTGGCCTGTGATTCGACACTTCAATGAGTGACGGTCTCTAATTGGTCCTCAGTCCTCCAGATTAACAATGAACCAATGACAGAAGCAGCACTAAGTATAATTATTTGAATTTTAGCATAACACGAAATGAACCCGCGAATTTTTCAGGTCTCTATCAATTGCAACAAACAATAACTCCTTTCCACACAAATGAATAAATTGTAGATTCTTTAAATAAAATAACATAACTATGGCAGCGTCAATCGATAGCCGTTACGAAAACTGAGGAGTAGACAAACACAAGCAGCGTTACGAGAATTCCCACCTCTCCCTGCCGTCAGCAACGGCTGCAAGCAGCATTGCACTGTTTGGCGGATATTTTGTTTGGATGTTTTAATTTTTCGCAGTTCACAACAAAAGCTTGCACGTAAATTGTCCATTTATTTCTTCAAAAAGGTCGATGTCGGCGTCTGGAAACATTTCTCTGGCTTTTTTCACTAGCTGTTCGTAGCACTCTCGTTTGATATGCCTATTGACATATTCCTAACTCCTTAACATCCCACACTGGTCGAAGAGTGCGATATAAATGTATGGACTCCTCCCAAAAACACCTCATTGTCGTTAATAGACATGACGATACGACAACAGACAGCACACTCACTGTGGGCTCGGGGCGAGCATGTTGGGACCTGCCACACACTGGCGGATATGCTCGGTCCGGGGCTCGGCTCGGAGGGAACTGCCAGCCGAGCATGCTCGGTCTGACAGAGGCCGGACCAGCCCACACACTAGAGCCAAGTCGGCGAGCATGTCGGGACCTGCCACACACTGGCGGATATGCTCGGTCCGGGGCTCGGCTCGGAGGGAACTGCCAGCCGAGCATGCTCGGTCTGACAGAGGCCGGACCAGCCCACACACTAGAGCCAAGTCGGCGAGCATGTCGGGACCTGCCACACACTGGCGGATATGCTCGGTCCGGGGCTCGGCTCGGAGGGAACTGCCAGCCGAGCATGCTCGGTCTGACAGAGGCCGGACCAGCCCACACACTAGAGCCAAGTCGGCGAGCATGTCGGGACCTGCCACACACTGGCGGATATGCTCGGTCCGGGGCTCGGCTCGGAGGGAACTGCCAGCCGAGCATCCTCGGTCTGACAGAGGCCGGACCAGCCCACACACTAGAGCCAAGTCGGCGAGCATGTCGGGACCTGCCACACACTGGCGGATATGCTCGGTCCGGGGCTCGGCTCGGAGGGAACTGCCAGCCGAGCATGCTCGGTCTGACAGAGGCCGGACCAGCCCACACACTAGAGCCAAGTCGGCGAGCATGTTGGGACCTGCCACACACTGGCGGATATGCTCGGTCCGGGGCTCGGCTCGGAGGGAACTGCCAGCCGAGCATGCTCGGTCTGACAGAGGCCGGACCAGCCCACACACTAGAGCCAAGTCGGCGAGCATGTTGGGACCTGCCACACACTGGCGGATATGCTCGGTCCGGGGCTCGGCTCGGAGGGAACTGCCATCCGACGGCGAGCCGAGCATGCTCGGTCTGACAGAGACCGGACCAGTCCACACATTGGCGGATATGCTCGGTCCGGGGCTCGGCTCGGAGGGTGAGCCGAGCATGTTGGTTCTGACAGAGGCAGGACCAGCCCATATGTACACTGAGCCAAGTCGGCGAGCATGTCTGCTAGTGTGTGGGTCGCTTTAAACGTGAGTGAACCAGTAATGTAGCAGTTTCCGTGCGACCGGACGGGAGATCGATTCTCTCAGCCCGGCATCTTCGCAATAAGAGTCTCGTCACGGCCACACAGGGTCGTGTGCGCCATCTGACCCGCCAGTACAAAATAGTTTTATCTGTGATGACTAGTTAGTCCAAACAAATATTATAATTTACACACAATAAATACTATATCTAAACTTT
Organism: Bacillus rossius redtenbacheri; assembly: GCF_032445375.1. Taxonomy (NCBI): domain Eukaryota; kingdom Metazoa; phylum Arthropoda; class Insecta; order Phasmatodea; family Bacillidae; genus Bacillus; species Bacillus rossius. The sequence goes on along the minus strand of NC_086331.1, from coordinate 130,910,150 downwards.
ATAGTTTTCTTTGGTATAAGCTCTAGGCTAGAAAAGCCAACATTTATAAGCTACATTTGAATGCTTAATATCTTTACCAATATTAACCAACTCATAAGGCAAGGTCTTTGGAGTGCTAAATCAAGTTATTGAAAACAATATGGCCGACAAACAAGAAAATGCACAGGATGTGCAGAAAATGGAATAAGTGCCAAATCCTTATTATGAGCACCTAAACAACACTTTAAGTGTAAACAGGTGCATCATGTTCACAAAAAACACAAGCCCAACAGATACTACACTCACATATCAAAGTTATTATCATCAAAAATTCAAAACTCTACTGGCCATTACATAATTACAGCCCTACCAATACTTAGCTCTCCAAAACACCTTTCCTGCTGTCGATCTCTCTCTCTCTCTCTCTCTCTCTCTAATGCCTCATGATGTTGGTGGTAATGGTCCTACTGTTCCATGCCTAACTGGTCAAAATACCGAGCTTATATACCCATTTTCTCTCTTCCCTTCCCTCCTATTGCCCTTCCAATTCTCTGGTTTAATAAAGATGATTCTCGAATGTTCTCGAAGGATCTTCATACCAGTTCACATAATCGATATGTACCTATAACCGATTTCCAGGATTTATTCTTCTTCTTCTAAATCCGGAGTTGGTAACACTGAATTCGATGTTGTGTTGGAATGAGTCTCCACTTTGTCTATGGTTTTTGTGTGAAAGTGCACTGTCTTTGCCGCACACAGCCGTAGCCTATCTATGAGTCGTGATGTCACAAGATGTCAGTTTATTCCTACCCGCTAACATGAAAGGAAAGCTTCTTCATGTCCTTAAAGGTTTGTGTGAAGAATCTTAAATTAATGTCTCTTGACCATACACGGTCACAGTCTAGTCACGCCCAGACAGAGTCATTTGCGCCATCAGACCCGCCGTCCGCCCCTGTCCACTGGGGTGACTGGATCCCTGTGCTTGTACACATCAGCGTGCTGCTCGTGATTATGACTATCAACGTTTGCAATCACCCAAACATTTTTTTAATCATTCTAATAGGTGTTTATTTAATGGGTTTGAGAAACGATATGCCAACTTGTGTTTTAATTCTAGCGTAAACAAAGATCGTGCATCAAAAGTTTGTTTGTCGCCTTTGTCGTTAAAACTTTAATTTTGTTTGGGATTATATTCGTTTATCAATAAAAAAAAATTGGTTTACTAAAAATCCCAGAAACAAAATAATATTATGTGAATATAATATTATTTTTTTATTTATAAACAACATATTGAAAATAAATATTTATATGATAAAGATCACACACAAACGGTGTCCATTCACGGTAAGGTTTAAATATAATTTGGCCATTAAGGTTCTCAGATCCATTGAAATAAAAAATAACCAGTCATGGAGACTGTCAACAGAAGTGAAAACTTAAAACTTTGTTTTTAAATGTGTAATATGACATCATTTCTACGTCAAAGGTACGTAAGAAAATGATTTTGGTATTATATTAGTACGATGCCAGCATGATATCATTTATCCTTACATCATTTCTTTAGTCACAACAGATGTCAGTGGTATGTTAAAATTACGTAAAAATTCATTACCTAGCTATGACTTACCAGTGATGTCAGACCTAGGTCATGTATTCACGTGGTCGAATTAACTTCACTTACTGCTATTACAGCATGTCGGTGATGCGAACTCACAAGATTTTACCCATACAAACAGAGTCCAACACGCACATGATACAGTCGAGTATATACATTGTATTAGTGTATATATGCGTATACATGTACACAGGCAGCTGCTCGTCGCCAGTCTGGCGCAACACGTCACTAGCATGTCGGTGACGCGAACCCATCAGTTTTGCCCCTACAAAACATCGCTCAACGCGGCTAAAGAGGTTTTCTTTTCAAAAACAGTTCTTGTTGCTATCGAAAAAAATTGTAAACGGTCACGTATGGATAAATCGTTGATATTTTTAATGAACTGTGGGAATACAAAAGTAAAGACACGCCGTGGTGTAGGAAACCACCCCCTAGAGCCAGCGTGTATACCCGTGCAGGGTCAGACCTTAGCGAATATGAAGTGACACGATGCAGCTGGTGAGATCCTTGACGATCCTTTGTTCGGGTTCGACTCCCGGCGGGGTCACAAACCCTTACGGGTCGCACGAGCACCTTCTCTTCATTGCTCGTCGCCCTAGAGGCCAACTCTTGCTGATTCCACAGGCCGTCCATAAGACCTGATACAAAATTAAACAGTATCAACTGCAGGCATTGCAGAGTGTTGGTTACCACAACGCCGAACGTACAATAACGCCGAATACCATAACGCCGAATGCCAAATTGACCGCAACGCCGACAGCTAGAAAACTGCTGTGTACCACAACGCCGAAATAGACTAACGCTGAAAAATGCTGCTGCGGGGGGGGGGGGGGGGTGGGGGAGGGGGGGGGGGGGGTGGCGGCCATAGGACCAAAATGAAAAACAACTGAATGAATTTGTGTGTTTCTTAAATGTATCTTAACGCCGAAATACCACAACCTAACCTAACCTAGGCTTGCCTAACCTAGCCTAACCTAACCTAACCTAACCTTTGTGGTAGTCCTCCAATGACATTTTTCGGCGTTAATGTATTTCGACGTTGCGGTAATTCGGCGTTGTGCTGGTACACAGCCGTTTTCTAGCTGTCGGCGTTGTAGTTAATTTGGCATTCGGCGTTGTGGTTTTCGGCGTTATTGTACGTTCGGCGTTGTGGTATTTCGGCGTTGTGGTGCGTCCCCGGTTCAAGGTCACAAATACTGTATCCGTAAGCCGTGTGCCTCGGCACGCTACGAAGCGCGCTCGTATCGACTCGAGATTAGAGGCCTGCGACTTGTTTGCGAACACACATCCTACGACACAAGACGCGGTAAACATCGGAGGTCATGGACACTACCTCAGCAAGAAGCTGTGTTGGACTCCGACCGACGATGACATTCTGACGGCACAAACCACAACCCTTGAGTATGAACACTCATTTAGGACGGTAGGTATTTGTCACACCGGTGCTACGATACATACTGCGTGTGTATCAGTTGGTGTTATGAAACGAATGAGAGGTTAGCGATGTAATTTAACTGCAACAAGTATTGAATAGTATATTTTAGTGGCACAATTTCATTTTTATCACACCTGGGACTGTTAAGGAACCAAAACTATTTACAATGATGTTTACAGTAAACAATATTTGAGGTTAGGAACAGTTACCGTAATATTATTATCTCTGGATTTATGATATCTTTGGCCATACACAGGTATTTCAACAATGACGACACAAATTTATTTTATTCCAACTTTACAATAATTATCAAACAAATCACTGAGAGTTTAAACAGCCGAAATTAACCTACAATAAAAAAAACTTAATTTAATGTATCAGTTAAAACAGATTGTTCACATTTCACAGACGCAATAGTTTATTTAACGCACACGTAAATCATCAAGTGACGGCATTGGTTCGTACCTGGCGCACGAGTCTCGCGGCTCGTAACGGAACACGCGCTAGTGCAGGTCTGTGTTTCCGTGCAGCGCGCAGAACACCGCTCAGCTCGCGAAGGGAGATCGCGTCCGTCCATCGAAATAAAATCGCCTCGCGATGGATGCGCGTCGCGTTGAACGGCGCGGGGACGGATTAGGAAATGGATTTGGTGCGGGAACAGAACGGGAAATGGATTGGGCATGGGGCCTGATCAGGACGTGGATTGGGCATGGGGCCTGATCAGTTATTGGATTGGGCATGGGGCCTGGTCAGTAAGTGGATCGGGTGCTGGACCTGATCATGAAGTGGATTGGGCATGGGGCCTGATCAGTTATTGGATTGGGCATGGGGCCTGATCAGTTATTGGATTGGGCATGGGGCCTGATCAGTAAGTGGATTGGGTGCTGGACCTGATCATGAAGTGGATTGGGCATGGGGCCTGATCAGTTATTGGATTGGGCATGGGGCCTGATCAGGAAGTGGATTTGGCATGGGGCCTGATCAGTTATTGGATTGGGCATGGGGCCTGATCAGTTATTGGATTGGGCATGGGGCCTGATCAGTTATTGGATTGGGCATGGGGCCTGATCAGTAAGTGGATTGGGTGCTGGACCTGATCATGAAGTGGATTGGGCATGGGGCCTGATCAGTTATTGGATTGGGCATGGGGCCTGATCAGTAAGTGGATTGGGTGCTGGACCTGATCATGAAGTGGATTGGGCATGGGGCCTGATCAGTTATTGGATTGGGCATGGGGCCTGATCAGGAAGTGGATTGGGTGCTGGACCTGATCATGAAGTGGATTGGGCATGGGGCCTGATCAGTAAGTGGATTGGGTGCTGGACCTGATCATGAAGTGGATTGGGCATGGGACCTGATCAGTAAGTGGATTGGGTGCTGGACCTGATCATGAAGTGGATTGGGCATGGGGCCTGATCAGTAAGTGGATTGGGTGCTGGACCTGATCATGAAGTGGATTGGGCATGGGGCCTGATCAGTTATTGGATTGGGCATGGGGCCTGATCAGGAAGTGGATTGGGTGCTGGACCTGATCATGAAGTGGATTGGGCATGGGGCCTGATCAGTAAGTGGATTGGGTGCTGGACCTGATCATGAAGTGGATTGGGCATGGGGCCTGATCAGTAAGTGGATTGGGTGCTGGACCTGATCATGAAGTGGATTGGGCATGGGGCCTGATCAGTTATTGGATTGGGCATGGGGCCTGATCAGGAAGTGGATTGGGTGCTGGACCTGATCATGAAGTGGATTGGGCATGGGGCCTGATCAGTAAGTGGATTGGGTGCTGGACCTGATCATGAAGTGGATTGGGCATGGGGCCTGATCAGTAAGTGGATTGGGTGCTGGACCTGATCATGAAGTGGATTGGGCATGGGGCCTGATCAGTAAGTGGATTGGGTGCTGGACCTGATCATGAAGTGGATTGGGCATGGGGCCTGATCAGTAAGTGGATTGGGTGCTGGACCTGATCATGAAGTGGATTGGGCATGGGGCCTGATCAGTAAGTGGATTGGGTGCTGGACCTGATCATGAAGTGGATTGGGCATGGGGCCTGATCAGTTATTGGATTGGGCATGGGGCCTGATCAGGAAGTGGATTGGGTGCTGGACCTGATCATGAAGTGGATTGGGCATGGGGCCTGATCAGTAAGTGGATTGGGTGCTGGACCTGATCATGAAGTGGATTGGGCATGGGGCCTGATCAGTTATTGGATTGGGCATGGGGCCTGATCAGTAAGTGGATTGGGTGCTGGACCTGATCATGAAGTGGATTGGGCATGGGACCTGATCATGAAGTGGATTTGGCATGGGGCCTGATCAGTTATTGGATTGGGCATGGGGCCTGATCAGTTATTGGATTGGGCATGGGGCCTGATCAGTAAGTGGATTGGGTGCTGGACCTGATCATGAAGTGGATTGGGCATGGGGCCTGATCAGTTATTGGATTGGGCATGGGGCCTGATCAGTTATTGGATTGGGCATGGGGCCTGATCAGTAAGTGGATTGGGTGCTGGACCTGATCATGAAGTGGATTGGGCATGGGGCCTGATCAGTTATTGGATTGGGCATGGGGCCTGATCAGGAAGTGGATTTGGCATGGGGCCTGATCAGTTATTGGATTGGGCATGGGGCCTGATCAGTTATTGGATTGGGCATGGGGCCTGATCAGTTATTGGATTGGGCATGGGGCCTGATCAGTTATTGGATTGGGAATGGGGCCTGATCAGTAAGTGGATTGGGTGCTGGACCTTATCATGAAGTGGATTGGGCATGGGGCCTATCAGTTATTGGATTGGGCATGGGGCCTGATCAGTTATTGGATTGGGCATGGGGACTGATCAGGAAGTGGATTTGGCATGGGGCCTGATCAGTTATTGGATTGGGCATGGGGCCTGATCAGTAAGTGGATTAGGTGCGGGACCTGACTGGGAATTGGATTGGATTCGGGACCGGATCGGGAAGTGGATTGGGCGCGCGGCCTGATTGGAAAGTGGATTGGGGCGAGCGACGTGTGTGAGCGTACTGGCATGAGTGGCCCAGTCAGCGGCCTGTGATTTATGCATGTGCTGCGGAGTAATTAAAAAACGTGACTAGTCGCTTTTCGTTCGGGCTTGTAATAGATGCAATCGGTTCCTGTTTCCTTGTCTATCCCTCACAAGGATACACTAGCACGCACACACAGACACACTTTCCTCGTTCTGAAGCTATTTCTTTTACATCTACTTCAAACGTGACTCGCCGAAGAAAGTTTGTTTCTTATTTTTATATGAAATGCATACTTCTCGATCATATTGAACCATTAGTTATTTACCCTTAATTCTGGAATGTATATATAAGATAACATAACTGAAATACTATCTAATTACTGATGGAAAATAACATATTAAGTTGTTTTTAAAATGTAATTTATTATTTTACATATTTATTTATACTATTAATTTGGACACAACTGAATAGTTTTTTGGGAATTGTAAGTATTCAAGGATCCTGTAGTAAACTTGGCGAATAGTTTGTTTTTTTCACATACAAAAGCATTAAAAAAAAGGAAAACAAAATTGTGTAGCAAAGTGAAATATAACCAACAATATTTTTTTTGTTTTTAATATATTTACTTAAAAAGTTTCTGCGTGAGCTATTGACTTAGTATTTTTAAGCATAAAGCTCAATTTATGAAAATCTGTTCCATATAGGTTCGTGTAGTTCTTCAAGAACACAAATGCATTTTTAAGCATTGCGTAACGAATATTTCACTACATTAAGTAAAAAAAAATATAGTTAATTTAAAATTAAATAATTCTGTATTTATAAATGGTATCAGCAATCAAACTTTAGTGCTAATATCAAAAAGGTTATTTTATTTATTACAATCATATTTGCTACAGCAACAATGTTAACATCGCTGAACAAAATTTTTTGTATGACCTACCTTTTTAGTGCAGATCGTTTGTTCAGCGAAATAAAAAAAAATTATAATGTAAACAAGCAAGCATGTATCCAGGGGCAAAGTGGAAAACAAGTAGGAGTGAGCTGTGGGTAAAAAAAAATTCTAAATAATATAACTAAAGTTTGTTCTAAAATATCTACTAAATAAATAATAATATTCTTTCTTTTGTTGTTATTTATTATTGTATGGTACCATTGTCGCTTCTTCCACATAAAAGCTGGAAAAGCCTCTATTTAAAGGATAAACTTCAGATAAGTGTTACCCAATACATAAGTACGATTAGTTACTCTCTTTGGACCAATTATTGATGAGTGAAAATTATTTATTTTAAGAGATGACAAAACAACTAACTACTCAATACGGAAAGTATACTTAATTGCGGAGTCTGATTTGCTTTAGGAATCATATGATACTATAAATCTGTCTCATAACCAGTATTTGAAGTAAACAATTCGAATGTTTGCCGACAGTATTTATATCTCTAATAGTTGCAACCTAGCTGTTTACAATGCGATACTGCTGTTGCGGCAAAAACACGATTTATTTCTCCTGGCCTGGCAACAATCTGTAGCTACTGTGCTCAGGACGACGGGTGTTTGATGAATTACAGGCGTCCTGTTCGAAATCTGGAGACGTTCTCCCACCGACAGCGCAGATCTGCGCAGGCTGCGGTCTTGCAGTCCGTGTTGCGACTCACTTCGATCACGAGAACTGACTGCTCCAGTGTTGCCTTCACGTGCAGAAGTCAAGTCAAGTCAAGGTCAAAGATCACCTCCATAGCGGGCGTGACGGAAAGTGCAACGTTTTTAGAATCCAAGATGACGGATGTGATATAAGCATAATTTTATTTAATAATTTTTTAAAATATTTTTATTAATAATTTTCATGTCTACCCTCGCCGGAAATCTAATCGAGGACTGAAATGAATTGAGTAACTAAACATTTGGAGTAAATAATTTTTTTTAAATATATAGTTTTGGAAATATTTCAGAATATTTTTGTCAAAAATTAAAGAATTTCAAGTTTAGGGTCAAGGTCATGCTCATGACCTAGGCGGCTTAGGGTTCTTCAAAAAGGCAAAAGTCTTTTGAAGCATTCCGAATTTTAATTGTTGAGGAATAAAACGGGAAAGTTTCCCTCAAAACAGGGATTTTCCCCTCTAAATAGGGAAATTTATAGGAATTTTGAGGAATTTGAAGTCATTTTTGAGGAAATTTGAAGGTCAAGTTGATCCAAGATGGCCGCCGTGGCGTCAAAGCGGTCGGTCATTGACCCCTCCACGCTCCACACTCCTACTCCTTTTATGTAGATACTACTTGGGAGCAATTGTGCCATATCTTGGGGGAAATAACCATTGGTTTCTAATTAATATATTCTTATACGTTATTTTCGCATTTTTGTGTTGGCTGTATTAGGTCAGTGAAAATAAAATTACTTTAAAACACAGTTTTAATGTATTGTTTCTCGCAACACGGTGTTTGTAAAATTGTAGCTGCACGATCATCAGGTGATCTTCGGATGTTTTCGGAAATGTTCGGAGTGTTATTATATGTCAGTGAATCGGGTAACTTAACATGCGCACATTCTGAACTAAACGCCAGAATTTGGGGATATCGGAATTGGTTTGATTTATTTACTAATTTAGCAGATCGAGATCATCACAATTGAATAGCTCGTTGATTCCATCATCCACATTAGATCTGTAAAATAATTTTCATAACTACCATAACTAAAGTCCGAAGTTACAAAAGGGGACTTGTTCGGGCAAATAACGATTTTTACAACGTAGTCTTCCCTCAGTTTCAGTTAATCTAAAGCATTCCTTATTAGACACAAGTAGAGCCTTATATTATCTGATGCTTTGTGCCAGTAGGGAGCAATATTTATTTATTTATTTATTTTTAATTTCCTGTGATATTGCGTGGTAATTAAATTTTTAAGTGAAACTTCTTTGCTGAGGAGGCTCCTATTTTCGAGCGTTACGAAAATTACGATCGCGCGAGGGGAACAGTGAGGCAGGTGGCAGAGGAGGAGAGTGCAGCAAGCGCTAGCGGTCGAATGTGCAGACGGCAAAGGAAGGGGGATAGGTACAGCGGAGCATGCTGTATGCTGGTTGTAGCGGCCGGAAGGGGAGACGGCAGGGGAGAGGTGGGAATGACACGGCGCACTGGCTCCATGCGTCAAGACGTAGGGTCAAACCCTGTAATACGGCCAGTCTTGTAATATGGCCACCAAACCGTCTTTCTGTCGTCACGGCTATCGGAGTACTCATAATGGCCAACAGATCGTGCGCAGAGTATCTGTTGAGCTAATTCGTTCGCCCAGACAGTGCGCGCCAAGTTGTAGTAATTTTTTGTTCCAGAAAAGAGCCAATATCTCAACGTCTGCACATACAGAGGTGAGAAAATGGCTGCTAAAATGTTTTTTGCGCATAACGAAATTCGCGAGTTTCAAATAAATTATGAACATATATGACCACTGAATATTTTTCTATAAAAGTATCCGTCCTTCATGGTGTCTGCCTTGTGTGCGATTGGTGCGGTTAGTGCTGCTATCTACCGAATTATTTGGAAGTTTTTATTAATTCATTCTCTTGTAAAATGGCCGGCAGAATCCTGCACCTGGCCGTTTTAGGAGACTGGCTGGCCATTTTACAGGATACATCCAAATCATGGTCTAGGCATAACATTATCATGTTATAAACATAACGAATAAATAATTACATCACTTTCTATCGTATTTAATGTATTTTGATGTAATTATATTTAAGTAATGGTAGTATTAGTCACATACTGTAATAGTTAAAAAATTTTAACAAATTAATTAATATTTTGGTAGGTTTGTGTTAAGTTGCAATTTTTAAAAAAAAGTACTTTTATCTATAAAACCTAACAATTACATAGTGTGAGAAAGTTTAGCCTTTTTGGAAAAATAATCCTTCTAATTGTATATTTTATACAACAATAACTTGACTTTAGTGGTAATTTAAGGGTGCTGGAATAACCATATAAATTTTTTTATCTTTATATTTTCACCAAACACTGTTCCGAATGTAGATTCCGAATCAGAAGTTATTTACAGAAAATTATTTATTTTATATTCCATATTTTTTTATATTTTGAATGTGGGAAATGGGAATTCATTAAAAATAACTAGATTAACTATAATTAATAAAATATGTTTCTCTTAACCCCCTGGAATTTCCAAATGCGCGAGCGGAAGACACAACGCCATACAACCACTAGACAGGTCATTCTTCAGATCTCTAAAAATGCATTATTATGGAGCATGTATCTGTTGGATTTAGCATAACCCAGCTAGAAACATTACAAAACTTCAGTTTGGAATGCTGCTGTCCCAAGCCTGGGGAAAAGCTTGCTCTGTTGAAAATGGGGTGAGTGGATTTCGAGCATGTGGTCTTGTTACATTCAATCCTGGAGCGATTCCCGAGTCAGCCTTTGCTCCATCCGAATGTTTTCAGCAAGCAGAAAATGAAACACCAGTAGAAAGAACATGCAGTGAATCGCAAACGGTGGAATCTGAAACACCAAAAGGAAGATCTCATTGTGAATCTCAGCCCGCAATTGCAGAGCCTGTAGCTGGGACTTCGGGGTTACATAATTACAGTGTGTCCAGACAAAACAAGCGGAGATCAAGCTTGTCATCTTCTGATTCGTCATTTGAAGAATCGTTTAATGATGGTGTTCCGAGTAAGGAAGACAATACATCAGTTTTGCACCAACTCTGTCCTGTTCCACACCTGATCCGGAAGAAGTGATCAACCAGATGTCAAAAGGCTACCATTCTTACGTCCTTAGAGCACATCAAGAAAGTAAAAGAGAGTAAAGACGCTAAGAATGCAAAAGAGAAAAAAAAGCCCAAAAACACTGCTCAAGACAGATGTCTAAGAAAACCTAAAGGAAATAAGGAAAAAGACACAAACGAATTTTCAGAATCAGTATGCTTGTACTGTGACGGACTATTCAGTAATGATACAATGGGTGAAGTGTGGGTGTGTTGTGTGAGATGCAAGAGATAGTGCCATGAACAATGTGCAGAAGCAGCAAACATTGCCAGATTTGAGTGCACGGAGTGTACAAATGCTTTATAACAATTGTTATCATCGCTGTCCATATTATAAGACAGTTTTGTAAAATGGCCGCTTTTAACTATTTTCATATTTTTAAAATTTTTAATGTCAAAATATAACTTTGCTTAAACTTTGGCTATGTCAACGTATTGAGAAGACATGTCTTGCGATTTCACTATGTTTTCATGTATTTATGTTTATTTTTTGAAATAATACACTTCATTAAAAAAAGTAGTGGCCGTATTACAGGGTCTGACCCTATCATAAGAGCTGCGAATTTTGCGGCACAATTCGCCGCGTAAATAGTCCACCCGCCTCACAGCAGCGACGTGAAGGAGAGGAAAGCACAGGCGCTGGCCCTATATCTCTATTCACTGGCGGCTGACTTCTTCGAAGAAGGCATCGAGAAGCTTGTGTCACTATATGATAAAAGCCTCAACCGTTTTGGCGATTATGTAGAAAATTAAGTAAGACGCTGCTGAACTTTTGGTGGTAAAAGTATGTTATATAAATAAGTATTTTTTTTATTGCCCATCGGAGGTTGAAAATAATCAGCCATCGTATGTTTAGTGATTAAATGTAATGTAGTGTGTAAACAACAATTAATAACTAGTTAGCAGAGTATAATATGATTTTTAACTTAAAAAAGAACACGTTTAACTCAGTAAACGTGATTGAAGTGAAACTTCTTTGAAATATCAAACCTTGACTCGTAAGTATATCGTAATGGGTAAAACTACAGAGAGAGAGAGAGAGAGAGCGAGAGAGAGCAAGAGAGAGAGATAAGATAATTTTATAAATACACATGATCTAACAAAATTATTACTCTCTTCAAAATAAGCTCATACCCCGTTGTGTTGCCCTCTGCCCAAATACTGCCTTACTAGATGCCAGCAAGTCGGATGTCCCTACCGCCGCGACCCGCCTATCCCTGCAGCATGGCGGGGTTCAACCTGAGCCGCACGCCGCCACTGGGAGCCCGCTCAAGGGAACGAGTTCTCTGCACCGTCCGCAACATTTTAGCATTAAAAATAGTTTCACAGCATTGTTTCACGAAAACGTTCCATTAATATTCGGCCTTGAAATTTTACTCCCATCGTGGTTTAAGAAGTTTCACTTCAGTTATGGCTGAGAGACGTGAGATATGAGTCACATGTGTTGTATGTGACCGGCAACGCGTTATTTTTCTCGCCGTCGATGTTTGCGAGCCGGTCTGTACGCGGGCCAGCTGGGGACGCACCACAACGCCGAAATGCCAAATTGACCACAACGCCGACAGCTAGAAAACTGCTGTGTACCACAATGCCGAATTACCACAACGCCGAAATACACTAACGCCGAAAAATGTCATTCCAGGACTGCCACAAAGGTTAGGTTAGGTTAGACTAGGCTAGGTTAAACTAGGTTAGGTTAGACTAGGTTTGGTTATACTAGGTTAGGTTACACTAGGTTAGATTGGACTATGTTAGGTTAGGCTAGGCTAGGATAGGCTAGGTTAAGTTAGGTTAGGTTATATTACGCTAGGTTAGGTTAGTTTAGGTAAGGTTAGGTTTTATTGTGGTATTTCGGCGTTAAGGTATATTTAAGAAACACACACAAATTCATTCAGTTGTTATTTCGGCGTTGTGGTACACAGCAGTTTTCTAGCTGTCGGCGTTGTGGTCAATTTTGACATTCGGCGTTATGGTATTTCGGCGTTGTGGTAACGACCCGGGCCAGCTCATCCGAGCGCACAGATGCGCAGGAGCCGTGGGCGACTTGCGAGTAGCAGCGACACCTGCGCGCGGTCGCCGCGCAGTCGCGTCGCGTCGCGTCGCGTCGCTCCGTCCACCTGCCGCGCGCGCCGGTGTTGCCACGTCTCCGGCGACGTCTGCCAGCACTGCCGCCGCAACCACCGCGCCCGTGCTCGGCTCCTATGTTACAAGTCCCAACTAATCAACAACAGACGAAACAAAGTCCATCTAATGAATAATTTATTTTTAAATATTGGTTGTCTGTAAAGTCAGTTTACGGACGATATTTTAACGTGACGACGTCATAACATAAACATTGATGAAATGATTGCATACGTTTATGAATAAAATTGAATCATTTTTATTGAATTATCAATATTTTGTATGGATACAAAGAAGAAGTGAAATGAAATCTACAATATAATTGATAAATTTACTTTTATTTGCACTCATTAATTCAAATATGTTTATTAGTTTAACGAAGATATTATTTTAACTATAACTTTTATACAAAGAAGGGGTGAAATGAAATCTACAATTTAATTGATAAATTTACTTTTATTTGCACTCATTAATTCAAATATGTTTATTACTTTAACGAACAGATTATTTTAACTATAACGTTTATACATGTTTGCTATTTAACTTCTTCCAATCTGTGTTATTCTGTTAAGGATAGGATGATGATAGGAAAAGTAGGAAACTAATGGGAGTGTTTCAAGTTTAATGTGCCTCGAAAAAGTCAAATCGATGGTTTTTCCAATCGATTGGAAGAGAGATAGATGCGGCGCAAGCGTACAATGAGCGTAACGGGACACAGTGTAACGGGACAATGTGCGTTACGGGACACTTTTTCGTGCGTGCAGCAGGCGTTCATTGATTTATTAGACGTTGTCACGTCAAAAAACCTCTAAAATGTTAATAGAAAAATGTGTACACGATGACATTTGAAATGAATGAAAAATTAATAAGTTGAACACTGAAATTTATTCTGTGACCATTAGTTTAATATGGTGAGCTTGTGGAAACGTCTATATAGCTGAGACTCATTCGTTTGCTGCCTAGAACTATTGCAAGGATTTAGAGCCATGATTTAGCAAAAGAGATATTTTCCCCGAATTTACGTATTTCTCACCTGTTTGATACGTTGTGTATTTCAATTGGCGCTCGTAGCTCGTAGCCACTGTCCATAACTACGTTTCGGCTTCTGGGTCTGAGGCCCCGTCCGTGGGCATGATGGTGTGGCCCGACGTTTCGGGATTCCGCGTTGCAGCCATCTTCAAAGACTTTTAAAAACTGAAGTTCTGTGTTCTCCACAAATAAAAATGTAAATTTTCGTTCGTTCAAAATCTTAAATCTCCGAAGTTCTTCACCGATTGCTTTATAATTTTGACACAACATTACATTCAAATACGCACGTGTTTTTATGCACCTAGGTCACACTTGTGACAGGTAAAAAGAGAGATAAATTATATTGAGGTAAAAACATATATTTTTAGTATTTTCATTGCTATAGAATGGCATGTATAGATATATAGAGATATAAAGATAGAGAGAGAAAGGTAGATATATATGCAGATAGTGATATATAGAGATAGGTATAGAAATATACATAGAGAGATAAAGAGATTGAGAATTCGAAAGGGAGATAGATTGGTGTTTCTTATATGTGTACCTACTTCAAACAAATTACGTGAAAAAATATTCATTGAGGTATTGCAACGCTTTCCGTGCATTAGATAGTAAAAATGGGTCAATTTTAAATTGTATACCTTTATTAATCAATTGTAAAGTTTAAAATTAAATCGAAATTATTTGTAGAAATGTTTTGCAAAATCATTTGCTTAAGAAATAGTAAAAATTTTGTTTTTTAAACTTTTCACTGCCTCGCTGTATGAAAACGCTAATAATTACATATATACGTAGACTACAACAATTTGATTACGCCATTCGAAGGGGCGTTAGTTTTCCTGCCGGACTCTCTTGTTTTCAATCTTCGGAGTTGGTTTTAAAAAAATACCATTATTATTGAAAACAATTTAAAATGTCAAAATTTAATTTTTTGAAGTTCTTTTTTTATCTTCATGAAATAAAAAAAAGTCCTGGTTTTAATTACTAACGACTTATTATTAATTACCTCCTCGCCGTAAAAATATTTTCATTGAAACAATTACTTTACATTCAATCATCGTTTTCTTACCCTACTACAGTGCTGTTATAATAACTTGATAACCATAAAACAGTCAATTTCTATGAATAATTTTCTATGAAATTTGACCAGCTACATGTTCATTTTTGAAACCAGTACTTGCACAATTTTTTTTCACAATTCAAATGGCATGTTGGACATGTTGAAACCGTTACACTAATTCCAGGTAAGGAGGCCAGCTTTGGACAGATGCTTAGTGAGCTTGTAGACTGTGCCAGGTAAAATATTCATGTAGAATAAGAAGAAGGAAAATGTGACACGTGATCAACTAGTCTGGAGGATCAATGTATCAGTAGTCGTCTTAAGCATCACGTGGCGATGTTCAGCTGTTAAAGCCTGAATAGTAGACAGCTATTTTCGGGTCAAGAATACAATGGCAAGACATCGTTTTGGATTCCGTGGTTGGTTCTTGTTGATTTTTTGTAAACGTTCTGAATCCCGCGTATATATATTTTTTTGACGTGATAAAGTCTTATAAATCGATGAACGCCGGCTGCACGCACGAAAAATGTTCACGTTCCGCCAGAGCCGAAGCGTGGAAGAACCGGCCAACCACCGGTGCGAGAAAATCTTCTATGATATCAAACAGGTTAGGACGAGCTTTTTTTATTAACTGATTGTTCGTGATTATTTTCAAACAAGTTATTTAAATTAAATTTGCAAAAAAAATGTAAATGATATTTGAAATTTTAAAAAGTATGAAATTTTTCATCAATGACGTTATCACTAGGGACCAAAAAAATTCGCGGTTTCGATGGCCTTCAGGCTGCACATTCCCCTGTACACTAGGGCAAACAACGCAAGCTCATTGGCTACCGACTTGTGAGTCGTCTCAGCTGGTTTGTCTGTGATTCGATCCTCCTTTGGTTGAGGGTTTATAATTGGTTGAGATTCGTCCAGATGAACAGTAAGCCAATAGCAAAATCATCTAAAAGGTATATGTATTCAAATTCTAGCCTATCGCTGAAGTGAATACGCGAATTTTTCCGGTCTCTAGTTACCCGGAAAATTCGCGGATACTTCTGGCCTCAGGATAGAATTCAAAGTTATAGGTGTGCTCGACCCATGTTTACTTTCCCATTGGTTGATTTCTTAGCGAGAACATTTTTACCCTTGTTATTTGGCACTACCTGATTCGCTTACTTCTCTCCTAGCTGGACATCGTTGGCTCACGGTCGTAGAGGGGCGTGTCCAGATAACTGCGGTCCAATCATGAACACAGTGCGACAGTGTGGAGGTTTGCATTCTAGCTTGCGACTAAATGTATCCGCGAAATATCCGGGTCTCTAGTTATCACGTAAAATTATCGCCCGTAACCCGACTTCACAGACAACCCCCTGCATGGAACTCGGTTTCGAGTGGCTGGAGGGGGCGGGGGTCGGGTAAGTTTGGCCCGCGCCGCAGGGTGGTGGGGGGGGGGGGACTGTCGTTAAGAGAGCAGCCCCCCCCCCCCCCCCCAGGTCACACCGCAGAGCCCGCTGTATGTAATTACAAGCCCGGGTACACGGAAGAGGCAGGACGCGGCGGTATAACAGCGGAGCTGGCTGCGACACTGACAAACTGAGCTCACCTCGCACAGCGGCGGCGGTGGGGGAACCTCGCGAAGTTGCCATTCCTAAAAACTAGAGCGCGGGGCGGGCGCGCTGCAACAGCCGCCCATGTCGCAGGAGCCTGCGTCACGTGACCAGGGCAGGGGCGAAGCCAGGGGGGGGGGGGTATTAAGGGGTTCAATCCCCCCCCCCCCCTTAGCAACAAATCTTTAATTAATTTCTTATTTATCACTGAAACAAATTTCATATTAAAATTAATAAAGTTTTACCATTACAATATTTAAATTTAAGTACCGAAAACTGCTAAAATAGCACTATTTTACACCTTAAAATCCAAATTTTCCCGGGGGAGGACCCCCCACCGCAACTTTAATACGGGGGGGGGGGGGGGGGGCATGCTTCTTAACACCCCCCATACACAGGGCCATGAAAATTTCGCGAAAAGATCCCGAGAGGAGCTGGAAGTTAAAACACTGTAGCATCGTCTGTGTTTCGTGATTGGGTGAGTTACTTCGATGTGCATGTCGATTGTTACAGCAACCAATCACACTAATTCAGTGTGGAAGCAAACTCGTCCTTAGTGGCTCGTGCAAACAAGGCAACGACTTCTCTCGCAGACGGCCGCCAATCACAAGGAAGAAACCGCTGCTGTGGGTATACCTTGTTGCAGTCTAGTAGGCGTTCAGATTTTTTTCGCGAAAATTTCCTGCCCCTACCCATACAGAAATGCTGGCTACGCCACTGGACCAGGGACACGCCCCTGTGTGATCCGCGCTGTCTGGTGTCGGCGGGAAGAACTGGCCAGGACAGCACTCAATAGTGTGCCTCGGCACTCCTCGTTCAAACACCGTTACATGTACGAAACCAAGAAAATTGAAAAATTCATATAAATAAATGACGTTAACGGTGTGCCTCTCATTTCAGGTCAAAATTTTATATTTACAGTAATTACAGATGAACTTTCAGACTTTTTTCAATTGTTTAACTTTCCACGAAATGAAAAAAAGATATAGAGAGTGCATACTTTTTGCATAATTAGCTGCCAAAGTTACATGTGTAACGTTTTTTTTTTTTTTTGTTGTACAAATAAGGATAATTTAATTTATTGCAGAACTGAAACTTTTTTTGGTTTAACTGCAAATGCCAATGGCTACTTCAAAAAAAAAAGTTTGGATTTGATTCAGAAGATATTAATTAATTTTGCCTGGCATTTCAAAATTCTCAAATTTGATACGATTTTCACAGCCAATAAACATGAAATGAGTTATTGTGATAGAAATGTAAATCATGTCATGAAGTAGCCAGTGGCATTGCAGTTAAACCAAAAAAGTTTTAGTTCTGCAATAAATTTAATTATCCTTATTTGTACAACCCAAAAACGTTAAAAATGTAACTTTGGCAGCTTATTATGCAAAAAGTATGTGCTGTATATATGTTTCATTTTGTGAAAGTTAAACAATTGAAAAAGTCTACAAGTTTATCTGTAATTATTGTAAATATAAAATCTGGACTTGAAATGAGAGGCACCCCCTTAACATTTATTTTTATATATATATATATATATATATATATATATATATATATATATATATATATATATATAGTGACTTGAAACAATATAGGCCATGCATACTACGCAATTTTCTTACAAAACATAGTTATTCACCGTAGTAAATGATAAATGTGCCTGTTTAAGGATTTTCATTTTTTTTTTTTTTGCTTATTTCCCATATTACCTGGATCATCCGGATTTTCGACTGTCCAGTTAGTCCGAATAAACGAGGTATAACTGTATTTATATTTACCCTTCAAAACTTCAATTCACCTGTTTGTTATAAGAGAGCGTTGAAAATTTGTATTTTATAATTTTGTCGCCGAAAGTATGTCACAATGAATCGAATTATTTTATAGCCAGGAAATATAATTTACTATACTAAAACGAATTGAAATTTTACGGGCATTACTAAACCAGATAAATATTTTTGAAGTTAAATGGTGTCCACGTTGTTTCAATTATTTTTTATGAACTTTCGAATAGTTTAAAAGAAAATTTGATTTGGAATTTAAATTTGTATTCACTATTTTTTTTTTGTGCAAGATGGTGTCTTAAGTTGGGGGAAAGGATAAGACTTTGAAGACAACTCTGAAAGATGTACGTGAATATTTAAGCCATTTGAAACACTCTTCTTGCAAGTGGCATTTTGAAATGAAACTCTGTACAAAACTTATTGATTGCCAAAAAAAGTATTACAGCTGAATAAATTTGGGTGGTATGTAAATCTTGAAACGTTTTTGTAAACTCTGCAGAGGCAAAATACCATTATACAAATACCAGAGAATCCGATAAGGGAGGAGGGAATTTTCGTTATAAACGACGCCGAATTTGCATATTACAGAAACACATGACGTCTTCCGCGTAATGAATTAGGAAACGTTTAATAAGATGCAAATGGCCAATTTCCAGCGTTGATTTTTTATTTATCAGGTAGTCTTTTAGTCATTTGTACCAGTCAGAAACATAATTCCTGAGCGGGGAATGGAATAGTATCACAAGCTCTTAGTATAAATTTATTACTGCATTGAAGAAAGAAGACATTTGTGTATAACTTCTGTTTTATTTAAGTATGTAAATTCCGCAACTGAATGTTACTAAACCGGATTTATATGAATAAAAACTGTTCTTAGAAATAAATGTCTCCTCCCTTAAAAACGTCTAGCTCAACAAGACGCAAATATTATTTTCCAAGCTGTAAAACAACAGTGCTGGTTTATTTACACATATGTGCAGGACCAATATTTCAAATAGCGTATTTTCTTTTATTATTAATGTTTTGGAATAAATACATGTTATTATTGTATTTATACATGCGGTACACAATTTTGTTTTACAACAGTTATACAATAATTTTATAATGACATGTTAAATGTATACAACTTCTTTTGACGTGACAACGTCTAATAAATCGATGAACGCCGGCTGCACGCACGAAAAAGTGTCCCGTTACTCACATTGTTCCGTTACGCTGTGTCCCGTTACGCTCATTGTTCCGATACGCTGTCGGCGAGTGCAGTAATAATAGGTTATGTTACAATTGACTAAAAAATTATGGGGATTCATATAATTGATTATAGATATTTGATTACAGTTTATTTATACGAAAACTTGTTCATAATTATATTTAAACTTTATAGCTAAACGCCAGTTTTTAAAATTAATTACAAGTCATCTACACGAGAACTGTTTCGTCGACTGTTTATAAAGTGAAGTGAAAAGTTAATGTGGTTTTCATTGCTTATTACAACAAAAATTTCGGCAATAAAGGTTAATTATTCTTGTATTTTAAAAATCTGATTACTAGTATAATTTCAAGTATTTCTTATTTTATTATTAAAATAAAAATGATTCAATTTTATTCATAAAAGTATGCATTCATTTTAAAACTGCAATGGCGTATGTCCAAGAAATTGTAAATAATCAAAATCGATGCAATATACTCCTAAAGTTAAAAATCGAATGCTTGGGTCCAGGCACAACAATGAGGTAACACGTATTTACAACGGTACCGCTTGATGATTTAATCGTTTTGAACGTAATTGGAGAATGAAAGTTTTCCCCTCCAAGATATCTCGTTTTTATAAAACTTAAGAGCAACCAATACGTGTACGTTTTTAGTAAGCAGTAGTCACATTAAAGAATTAAATCATATTTAATTTGAAGGGCCCATAATTATCAATTCCATGGTTGTAGTTGGGCTGTTATGAACATACCCCAAGATAAATTTTCTACCATATGGTCTCAAGGCCAAACTCGCCTCTTCCCCGTGGCTGAAGCCCTACAGCCGTTGCGTGACAGACAGAAATTAATAATAAGTCACAGGTGGTCCAACACAACAGACGGCATGTAACGATTTCCCTAATCCTTCTCTTCCTCTCCACAGCAGTTGCCGACTTTCCCGACTATTTATGCTCCGCTGCGGACACGTACAAACGTAACAGAACAATGTTCCGAGTTCCGTAGCTGTTTGGCCTCAAACAAATCCGAACACAAGTCACAGTTTTTTTTTTTTACGTGATAACGTCTTGTAAATCGATGAACGCCGGCTGCACGCACGGAAACATTGTCACGTTCCGCCTGAGCCGAGCGTGCAAGAACCGGCCAACCACCGTGCGAGAAAATCTTCTATAATATCAAACAGGTTAAGGCGGGATTTTTAAACTAATTGTTCGTGATTATATTTAAACAAATTATTTAAATTAAATTTGCAAAAACTGTAAATAATATTTGAAAATTAAAAAGTATGCAATTTTTCATCAATGTTTTCTCATGACGTTATCACGTAAAATTATCGTCCGTAAACCGACTTTACAGACAACCCCCCCCCCCTCCCCCCTTTTTGTTTTACCGCTCGTTTAAGATGCAAACGCCGGTCTGGAAATACGAAGTAGGCCTTACGCAGTTCAATAGGAAACAGACACATTTACGCAATAAACCAAATAGTTTTCTAAATGTATGATTATAAGTTTTATTAAAAACGAATGAGTATGTAATTAAGTCGTGTTAGGATTGGGGCCACGGTGGTAGATTCATTCCATGCTCGGATGTGTCACGCTCGCAGTTTTCGCAAGTAAGAAACTTCGGGTTTTCTTCCGCGTGCTCCCATTTTCCCACCAGTGCATTCATTCGGCGCTCCATCGGTGCTGTGTTCGCTGAGCCGTTATGCCCGCTGCGAAGACGGGGTGTAACCACGTGACTCTTTTCAGCTGTGACCTATCGCTACAGTACCGAGGTCACTCAAGTAGTCCGACACAGTCAGTTGTGACCAAAAATTTAGTTGTGAGGACTACAATTCTGAATCCACGCAACCCTCATCAACTGTTGATGCTCAACGGACAACGACTAAGTTGCAGCTGATCCCACGTCGCCCAGAACGGTTATGAACCGTGGTTTAAATCATTCTGTTACCTAGCACTGGCACTTTTTAAACCCATCACTAGAGACCTGAAAAATTCGCGGATTCATTTCGTGTTATGCTAAAATTCAAATAAATATACCTTAGTGCTGCTTCTGTCATTGGTTCACTGTTGATCTGGAGGACTGATGGCCAATTAGAGACCCTCACTCATAGAAGTGTCGAATCACAGGCCACCCAGTCGAGACGACTCACAAGTCAGCAGCCAGTGAACAGGTGGCATTTGCCCGAGTGTGTAGAGGATATTGGAGTCTATCCTGTAGGTCATTGAACCCGCGATTTTTCCGGTCTCTAGTTATGTACCGTGGTTTAAATCGTTCTGTTACCTAGCACTGGCACTTTTTAAACCCATCGCAATTGTGTTCTTCAATTTCGTCCTTTGTCTGTTTATCTCTACCAGCGCCCGCTAGAGAAAGAGTCAGTTCATTGGACATTCTTTCCATTAAAAAATATTCCAATTCACTTCATAACCGGAAAAAAAACTTGTGTTCTAGTTGGTGGTAGCTCTTTCAATTGCGAAGCCACGTGATTTATAACTCACCCGTCTCTATTGACCTTGACAATTACAATATTTCTGACAGTGGTTCATTCATTCATTTATTCAATCTTCCTTTTTACAATTTTTAATCGTCATCAGTACAGATATTTGTAATTTTTTTGGCAAAAAATATTATGCGTTAGGATTATTTGCAAAAAAAAACAAACACGAAATTGCTAATAGTCTTATGGTTAGAAAAAATGTATCAAACATAATATAGTTGTTTTTAAGCCAATGCAGAAGGGTTTCCAGTTAAATTATTACTACTATTAACTTTACGTCTCACTTAATTATTTTAGGATAATCGATTACTTAAAATAAATGAAAACTTATCCCGTTTTTACTCCTATTTAAAAGAAGTTTTACTTTAAACAGAAAAAATGAGCAATACATAACTCTAGATGCAAGTTTTTTAGTTTATAAATAATTGTTCTAATTTAAATCATTGAAAACTCGTAATTTAATTCTGAGATAATATTATTGACCTTGAAAACATAATCCTTCCTTTTTAATCCCTTAAGGTTTCGAATTTCAAAAAATATAAAAATTGTGAATCGTCGTTTTTGTATGTTTATTTTTTAATTGTTGATTAAATTCAGAGATATAATTAACGAACTTAAAACCATATTTACTCTTTTTTCTCTCCTCTTAGGGGTGGAATTATGTAAATATATATTGCCAGTTGTTAAGTTAGCCAAATAATTTTCGATTAATGCTCGAACAAACAGACAAAAATCTAAAAAAAAAAACACAATTTTTTTTAAATCCTCAGTAATCTTAATTGTCATTTCCCATATTTTTTTTTCATCGTCTCATCCAACGTACAGACTTTTTTTATTTCGAACAGTTTTATTATTAGTAGTCTATACAGTAGATAAAGTACGGATCGGAGGTTTCCACCAGTGGTTGACAACTATAAACAAACATGGCGACGTAGACGACGCAGAGAGTTGCTACAGTTATTTGTCATCCCCCTCCCCCTCTACAACCATCGAGTGCCCCACTCCGGGTTGATCTCCGAGCTGCGGGGGAATCTGGACGTGATCGGGGGAACAAGCACGCCATTGGGCCACGCGCAGGCGTGGGTGTCGGTGATTGGCGGAGGGGATGTAGTTCCCCGACAGCCGCGCGACGTGAGGTGGCCGCCGGCATGGTCATTCGCGCCACCAGACATAAAGAAGAGCCGGCGATAAAGCGCTGAGGAGGGAGAGAAAGGCGCATCAAAAGGGAAGGCGCGATTCTCCGGAATATGCGCTCACATGCCTGGAATGTTTATGACGTTAAGAAAGGAAACCTCGGTCACACTTTCCATTGGTTACTTCGAGAGTCGGGAAGTGTGCAGATAATGGCTGAGACTCTCGTGTGCTTCGCAAAAAGCACAATATGGATACGTTTCAAGCAGATCTGGCTGAAATTTCCTCGGTTTTGCGGTAAATTAAATTCAAGACTGAAATGTTTATTTCTTTCAACCCAGCAAAAGCTACCTTTGCAAGACATACTCCGTGCATATGTTCCTTTGAAATATACAAGTTTTATGTTCGCTTATATTAACGTGGCAGGCAAAAAGATATAGCACAGTATACAAAACAAATTCTGCTTCCAACTGCCAAATAAAATTTCATAACTGTTCACACTACTTCACGTTATGAGGATAAATGAGCAAATACAAGTAACATTGATTTTTATAAACTACTCTAAATTCCCATCAAAATATGTCGTAAAAGTTTAGGTTTAAAAATTAACTTTTTAAGTGTCGTTTTTATCGAGCATAATATAACTATATAACTGCGAACATTATAATTACAAATTATGAGACGGGCCTTATGACATTATATTCCTAAATATCAAATGTTCACATAATATGCACTATAGGTACGTTTTATTAAAAAATAGGCGCGTTGAATTTTTAAGTCTTATAAGTTAACTTATTTGTCATCGTTTTCATGTAAACGTAAATAACTTTAAATATTCAGGTAACGTTTTCAAATTGTCTTTACTTCTGTTTATAATGAAGTTTAAAAAAAAATTGTATGAAACTATTTGTAATTTTTAATGAAGTATTTGATTATAAAACTCATAAGATTTAAAAATTAACGGGCATGATTTTTATGAATGATAGAATAATTTAAGAACTGCACACATACCAATTTAAAATGATCAAATCTTTAACAACAGTATATTATTAAGTAGATAAAATCAATTTATAAAACCAAATTAAATATTTAAAAATTTTAAAAATTTTGCGTTACTTTGTTTAAAATCGGAAACCAAACCTCTTTATTCTAACTTTGATCAATATACAACACGTTATGTACATAATTCCTTCCGTTGGTTTTTTTTTTTTTTCAAATGTGTGTAACTGGTTAAAATGTATCGAGTTTATATCTGAAATTCGTAAATGCAAGGCTAATGATGAGCATATAAAAATTCAAAGGAATGCCTCATCCTACAAAACTATGAATAAATGTGCAAAACCCTTACCTTGGTTTTCATGCCTCTCTTCCGTTCGTTCGAGTTGGGCCCGCCTCGTCAGGGGTGTACCTGTGTTAGTGAGGCGGGATGATAAGCGCGACGCTCGCTGGTATTTATAGCGCGGTATAGCCTCTAAGCGCAAGTCTCTGAACTGGCACGCAGTCTTCTCGTCGTCACAGGATAACTGTGAAATTTGAGCGGTGACCGTAACATTATATGGCCGAGAAATGAAGATAAAGGTGTAATGCAAGTTCCTTAAATGCTTTCAAGAATCTGTATACTGGTTGTTTTACGCCTAAAAATTACTCTCAAAACATGCGTTTTAGCCATTTTAACTCTGTTAAAAATACGGTTTTAAAACTTAATCCGAAATCAATAGTACTTTTCGGCCCTCAGCGAACTCTTAAATGCTTTTCGTAAACAGGCCCCACTTTGATATCTCGAGTAGTTTTGAAATCGTGTTGTTTTTCCTGAAGCTCTGCGCACCGTGTGTGTGTCCGGGTAGGCGGGGGCCTTAACGGTTAATTTTGAAAGTAGAAGAAAGTGTCTTCTGGTTGTGTTTCGCAGGTTGAAGACCGCGCGTAGCCGGGCACACGCGCGGTTTGCGGGCTTCAGAATAAACCGAGCGGTTTGTAAACCGCTTCCGCAACCAGAGCGCGGTCTGCTCGCGAGAAGCATCTAAGAATCTGCTGAGGTTGGATGAGTAGTTGCTTCTGCTTCTTTCTTACTTTTTAACGGTATTTTTTTATTTGGACGTGTTCCAACATCCACCCGTGCAGGTTTCGTGCACACCGGCTGCTGCACTAAGCATAAAGTTATGCCAAAGTAAACGTCCTGGAGTACATTTTGTAAACTCGAATAGTCATAAGAAAATATGATAGAAAGACATGAAACGCACGGTAATGTTTCTCGGAACCACCCAAGGAACATGCATGACACATTAATCTACGTTTCTTCCACACTGAGAGAAAGGTTTGTTTGCTCAACAAAATATTGTTTTTGTATGGCGAAATAAATATATTTTGTTAATTGAAACAAATATTTTGTAGTAGGAAAGATTCTGTTGAATCAACAAAACGATTTTGTCAACTCAAATGTATATTTGGTTAGGTGTAACAAATTATTTTTGTTACTTACCAAGTTTGGTTAAACTAACAAAAGATTTTGTTCCACCAAGTAAATATTTGTTTCGTTTTTTATAAAACAAATATTTTTTTGATTCAAACAAACCTTTTTCTCTGTGCACAGCCTTGCGCTTAGAGGCGGTACCGCGCTAGAAGCACCAGCGGGCGTCGCACTTATCGTCCCGCCTTCGTCACCAAGGTTTTTTTTTCACCCCACTCCATGCAAATGTCGGTATGTACCTTCCCCGTTTACCTACCCTTCACGGTGCTGATCAGTGATTGGCTCAGAACTGTTAGACCGAACCTAAGAGCTTCAATAAAATAAAATGAAATTATTAATATGAGAATCCTAATGACGTTATTGTAAGTAATATTAACGAAGCTATCACTCCCATTAATAAAATTATTAAGCCCGTAGCAACGTGTCAGAATCCAGAAACGAGATTTTGTGAACAACATACAAAACTATGTAATTGTCACACTGCTGCAAATATAGATTAATGTATGCACAACATGGTGTTAGTAAAATCATGTACCTATACGTTCAGAGAAAAGACACACTTTATGTGCAATCGCCTAAAGAGGTCAAAACGTGAACGAGGTAACTGTGACGTGAACGAGATAACTGTGACGTGAATGAGATAACTGTGACGTTCCAGTGCACATTCCCAAAAATTCCAACGACCTCCACCCAAGGCTCGTCACGCACTCTTCGTACAATCGTGTGATGTTTCGACCACTGCGACGACTTACTATCAACAGCTCCTAAGTGTAATACACAAGATTTCACAGGAGAGGCTAAAAACTTTGTTTTGGGATATAATGGAAAATACAATTATGCTGTGATAAATAAAACAAATTCTAAATAAAGTAATATTCAATTATAAAGAAAAAAATATTGCGTAAACTATTTATTAATTTTTTTTAAGACATAGAAGGTATTGAACAATAAAATGAAGGAAACGTAGGACATAGGAGGGTTAAATTAAGTCCGATAGACGTCATGGAATTCATAATTCGAGTTTGGAGTATTTAAATGCATGTGTGTCAGTAAGCCATCTAAAACACCGATGTCACAAAATTCAGACTTAGGAGGTTTCGATAGTAAACCGACGATTTGGCGTTCCTTTCTTCATTGCGTATGTTGGGCCAGCCTTGCAACAAGTCATGTACAAAACTGTAATTATTGCACACAGCAGTGGACCTGGGAACCCCACAGAACTCTTCTAGAACACTGTCCATTTCAGTCACCGCCGTGATCAGCACTCTGACCCTGTAACTGACACTTACAGGTGGTTTGATTTCCAATCAAATAGTTATAGTTTTCCGAAAAAATAAATTATTTCTTTAACGTACCTATAAAAAACAGTGAAAAATTGAAATTAAACTGCTCTATGTTTCAATAAAAAGTACATAAAATAATCTAACAAAACGTTGTTTTTCTATGAAGGTACAATTTCGACAGATAAACTTCAAGTTTCTCCCCCCAGTTATTTCATAGAAATAATCTTACGACAGCAACAAGTTTTACGGATTAAGGTAGGTTTTTGACAAATTTAACAGTATCCATGACCTGAGTGAACCACCTTAAGTACGTTTATTACTTGCAATTGACATGAATATGGTGTAACTACAAACTTAAAGGGCTTCTAACAGCCTTAGGAATAACTTAAGACCGTAAGTTTTGAAATGTTTGAAACAAACATTGCGATGAAGCTACAGTGGACATTTGTCGGGCGTGTTTACAAGAGGCAGAGAGAGACCTGGACACGGTTGTAGCTTCAGTTGGCTGCTATAGTTAGAGACCGGAAAAATTCGCGAATTCATTTCGCGATAGGCTAAAATACAAATAGTTATATCTCAGTGCTGCCTCTGCTATTGGTAGAGACCGGAAAAATTCGCGATTTAAAATCCCTAAAGGATAGACTCCATGATCCTCTACGCACTCGTGCAAATTACATCTGCTGATTGGTTACCGACTCGTAACACCTGTTGACTGGAATGATCGTGATTCGCTAATTTTTCTGTTAAAGATTTTTCATTGGCCCAGAGTCCTTCAGATAAACTGTGGCCCATTCACTGAAGCAAAATAATGTCAAAAGTATTTGGACTCTATCCTATCGCGAAATGAATCCGCGAATTTTACACATCTCTAGCTATTGGCTCACAACTCACCTGAATGACGCTGGGCCAGTGAGAGACACCCGACCAAAGCTTAATCGAATCACAGGCTGCTATGTTGGGACGTCTCACAAGAAAGCAGCCAATGAGTGGGTGACATTTGACCGAGTGTACGTAGAACTATGGAGTTCATCCTGCAGGTCATTGAACCCGCGAATTTTTCCGGTCCCTAGCTATAGTGCTACAGTGGGCGCGTGTGAACGCACAGAGTGTGCGTAGGCCGAGATCCCGCTTTTACTTCACGTTCCAAACGCGCCGCCGTCAAAACTCGCCTTTCCGAGGCGGCCTGACTAACGAGTTAATGACGGACAAAACTCTCAAATCCCACTGTCCAGAGGTCAAAAACCACGCACTTTTGTAAGCCTGAACAATAGTCCCGTTCTTTAAATGATTCATGCAGTGCTAAGCACAGTCAGCCCACTGTTATCTGCGTCCAACTGTTATCAAACACAAAAACTCATTTAATGTTTCTTGGCTGTCGAAATAGTAACAAATTTGAGAATTTTTAAATGCCAGGTAAAATTATATATATATATATTCTGAAATAAATTCAAACCATTTCTTGAAGTAGCCAGTGACATTGCAGTTAAAACTAAAAAGTTTCAGTTCTGCAATAAATTAAATTATCCTTATTTGTACTACCCAAATACGTTAAAAATGTAACTTTGGCAGCTAATTATGCAAAATGTATGCGCTGTGTATATTTTTATATGTCGTGAAATTTCAACAATTGAAAAAGTCTACAAGTTTATCTGTAATTGCTGTAAATATAAAATATTGACCTGAAATGAGAGGCACCCCCTTAACAACTAACTCACGACCCATCGTTAGAGACCGGAAAAATTCGCGGATTCAATGACCTCCAGGATAGACTCCAATATCCTCTACACACTCGGGCAAATGCCAACTTTTCATTGGCTGTTGACTTGTGAGTCGTCTCGACTGGGTGGCCTGTGATTCGACACTTCTATGAGTGGAGGTATCTCTAATTGGCCCTCAGTCCTCCAGATCAACAGAGAACCAATGGCAGAAGCAGCACTAAGGTATAATTATTTGAATTTTAGCATAACACGAAATGAATCCGCGGATTTTTCATGTCTCTACGCCATCGTCGTATTTGAAGAAATTCGTGTTTGCGAGCGGCGGGCCCATTCTGTCGTTCATCTTCATTGATGGGCGAGAAGGCTTCCGTGCCTTGCCTGTTGGTGAATGAAGCTCGCAAGGGGGGGGGGGGGGGGGTTATGGTGGAAGTAGCGGTCACGTCGCAGCTTCGTCACTGAGAATTTATTCGTTAGGGTGCGGCGGGGTGCAACCAGGGGGGAGGAGGGAGGGGGTGTGGTTAGGGTCAATGGGAGAGGCCAACACGCGCCGCCAGCAGGGTCGCCAACGCAACGGCGCGAAACTCCCACCAACAACCACCTACAACCGGGAAGCAATCATTTCACAGACGAGAGAGCCACACCCGAAGATCCCCGAAGTTCCTGTTCGCTTTTTTTGATTTTTGATTTCACAGTATCTTTAATGTAGCTATCCTAACCAAATCAACCGTCCACAATGTTTTAAAGTATTTATAATGTAGCTAACCTAACCTAATTAACCATTAGTAGAGACCTGCAAAATTCGCGGATTCATTCGGTGATAGGCTAGAATTCAAACGCATATACCTCTTATATAATTTTGATATTGGCTTACTGTTCATCTGGACGAATCTCAACCAGTTATAAACCCTCAACCAAAGAAGGATCGAATCACAGGCCACCCAGTCGAGACGACTCACAAGTCAGCAGCCAATGAACAGTTAGCATTTGCCCGAGTGTGTAGAGGATATTGGAGTCTATCCTGGAGGTCATTGAACCCGCGAATTTTCCGGGTCTCTACTCATGGTTAGAGACCGGAAAAATTCGCGCATTCATTTTACGATAGGCTAGAATCCAAAAAGTTTGCATTTTTGCTGCTTCGGTGATTGGACCACATGATATCTGAAGGACTTTGGGCCTATGAAAAAATGTAAACAAAAGAAGTATCGAATCACGAGCATTCCAGTTAACAGGTGTCAGGAGTCAGTAACCAATGAGCAGATGCAATTCTCCCGAGTGGATAGAGGATCATGTAGTCCATCCTAGAGGTCATTGAAATCGCGAAATGTTCCTGACTCTACTCATGGTTTAGTGCAAGAGAATGCGTTATCGCCTTGACTGCGCCCTAACTGAAGCCGAAATATCATATAGATGTTATCAACCTATTTTTGCCGTGATTAACCTGCAGTTGAAGTTTTTCGGCAGAATTCAGACTCTACGTCTTTGTGGTTTTCTATAGTTTAATTACACTCACTATAAACGTTCTTGGGTTGGGGGGGATGTGGCTGTGTTATGGACACGGCCGTGTGTTGTACGCGAATACGTGTACGTAACAGGTAATTTTAACACCATGTATATTCACGGTAAATATTTTACACTAATGTTTTAAACATACAATCGATATATTCTGACGAGAGCTGACAATTGAAACTCGAACGAACGTCGTACCTTGTCTGAGTCCAAAGTTAAACTAAATGGAAATCTCGAAACACAGCAAAATTACCTCAAAATGGCGGCGCTTCCCCCTCCACCGCGCGCGATCCGTAACAGTCCTCACTTATCGTAACACATTATTTGATCCTTTAGCTATCCATTGGTGTAATGGAGATGATAGATATGTAGCTGCAACACCGAACTGTATCCCCCGATTTTGTTATCATTCGTTTTTTGCGTGATATCGTCTTATAAATCGATGAACGCCGGCTGCACGCACGAAAAATTGTCACGTTCCACCTTAGCCGAGCGTGCAAGAGCCGGCCAACCACCGTGCGAGATAATCTTCTACAATATCAAACAGGTTAAGGCGGGCTTTTTAAAAGCAGCAAATTAACAAATTTGATCTATTTTTCCAATTTCATCATTTCAAATTAACAATATATTGACATTGGTTTGATTTCAGTTTATTTCTATAACTAATTGTTCCTGATTATATTTAAACATAATTATTTAAATTAAATTTGCAAAAACTGTAAATAATATTTGAAAATTTAAAAGTATGAAATTTTTCATCAATGTTTTCTTATGACGTTATCACGTAAAATTATCGTCCGTAAACCGACTTTACAGACAACCACCCCCCCCCCTTTTTTTTTAATTGCCTCCCACTGTGGAACTTTCATAAAAAGTATGCCATCACTAGGGACCGGAAAAATTTTCGAGTTCAATGACCTGTAGGATATACTCCATGATCCTCTATGCACGCGGGAGAAATAATTAAATTTGCTCATTGGGTACTGACTCGTGACACCTGTTAACTGGGATGCTAGTGATTGGATACTTATTTTGTTTAAGGTTATTAATTGGCCAAGTGTCATTCTGATAAACTGTGGCCCAATCACTGATGCAGTAAAAAGGCGAACGTTTTTGGATTCTAGTCTATCACGAAATGAATCCGCGAATTTTTCCGGTCTCTAGCCATCACTAGGGACACCTGTATTTCGCGAATACATTTCGTGTCAAGGTATTTCACAAAATACTGTAGTTTTTCTCCTGTGGTTATTGGCTGAGGTCGGTGAGAGGTGTCGTCCCGCTCTTGACGGGGCCAATGAGAATGTGGTCACCGTACTGCTGCACCCTCACAATTTGCCATGACTAGAGACCCGTGAATTTCGCGGATTCAATGACCTCCAGGATAGACTCCAATATCCTCTACACACTCGGGCAAATGCCAACTGTTCATTGGCTGTTGACTTGTGAGTCGTCTCGACTGGGTGGCCTGTGATTCGAAATTTCTATGAGAGAGGGTCTCTAATTGGCCCTCAGTCCTCCAGATTAACATAGAACCAATGACAGAAGCAGCACTAAGGTATAATTATTTGAATTTTAGCATAACACGAAATGAATCCGCGAATTTCACGGGTCTGTAGCCATGACTCTTAGAAAAAGCTACAGTGTTTTGTGAAATACCTTAACATGAAATGAATTCGCGTTTTTTTCCTGTCCCTAGCCATCGCTGATCGTGCTCGAGCAGTTCGCAACGGCGGAGAGCGAGCGGGCGCAGGGCCGTCGACCTCGCACAGGAAGAGGCGTGGGCGCTGCTGGAATACGCGAGCCGCTCGAGAAGCTTCCAGCACGCGCCTGTCGCGAGGTCACGTGCCGTCCCTCCCCCCACCACCCTGCCGCAGGCGTGCTCTGCATCGACCCGCTGGTAATCACTGGCACGAGGCTGCTCCAAGCGCACCTGCTTCTGCTCCGCTCCGACCGCTGGCGGTTCGATGACCTGCAGGATACTCTCCAAAGTCCTCTGCGAACTCAAGAGACACCTTCTTCACTCTGACCGTTGGTGACGACTGGCAAAAATTGCTGGTTCGATGATCTACAATATACTCTCCAAAGTCCTCTGCGAACTCAAGAGACACCTTCTTCACGCTGACCGTTGGTGACAACTGGCAAAAATTGCTGGTTCCATGACCTACAGTATACTCTCCAAAGTCCTCTGCAAACTCAGGACACACCTTCTTCACTCTGACTGTTGGTACCGACTCGCAAAAATAACTTCACTGGTTCCATGATCTACAGTATACTCTCCAATGTCCTCTGCGAAATAAAGACACGCCTTCTTCACTCAGACCGTTGGTGACGTATGGCAAAAGGAACTTCGCTGGTTCGATGACCTACAGAATACTCTCCAAAGTCCTCTACAAACTCAAGAGACACCTTCACTCAGACCGTTGGTGACGACTGGCAAAAGTAACTTCGCTGGTTCGATGACCTACGGGTAGGGACTGGAAAAATTCGCGGTTTGAATGACCTCTAGGATGGACTCCACGATCCTCTATGTACGCGGGAATATTACACCAGCTCATTGGCTACTGACTCGTGACACCTGCTAACTGGGATGCTTATGATTCGATACTTCTTACTTTTAGGGTCATTCATTGGCTCACAGTCCTTCAGGCAAACTGTGTTCCAATCACTGAAGAGGCAATAAGTTACACGCACTTGGATTCTAGCCTATCGCGAAATGAACCCGCGAATTTTTCCTGCCTCTACCTACAGGATACTCTCCAAAGTCCTCTACAAACTCAAGAGACACCTTCACTCTGACCGTTGGTGAGGACTGGCAAAAAGAATTCGCTGGTTCCATGACCTACAAGATACTCTTCAAAGTCCTCTGCAAACTCAAGACACACCTTCTTCACTCTGACCGTTGGTACCGACTGGCAAAAATAACTTCGCTGGTTCGATCACCTACAGGATACCATCTGATTTTCGGCATAGCCCAAAACTAAATTGCATAACAGACTAATTCTAGGGTGGGAGGATATTCTTTGTTCGTGATACCAAAGACCTTCGTAGATTCACATGAGGGGGATTACAGTTCTGTAGGACGAGGCGCACGAACACAGCGGCATTGCTCAGCGGTGTCAGTGACTAACGGGGCCATCCGCAGAAACGTCCAGTGGCAGTTACTTTCTAGTAGCGGTCCTATAGGTGTAGCTCGTGAGGCGCCGTACGTGGCTGCGTCCCACTTCGGCCGTTGCGAAGATTCCGCCCGGCCTCATCTGCACGCGCGGCGCACGGCGCATTCCTCCGCCATCCACTCGACAAACAATGACGGTTCTCGGAAGTGCGTGCCTGATACACGTCACCACGATCAGACCCACTCGCCTTCCGACTCCGCGCGGCGGAGTGAGCTCGTGGTCTGCAAGCAAGTAGGCCGACAAGCACTAAACAGAATGTTATGTAGTGCCAAAAAGCACTAGACCGAAAGGTAATAACCCGAAAGTCATTTCACCTAAAGACACTAGACTGAAAGGTACTAGACCGAAATTCATTTCACCTAAAGACACTAGACTGAAAGGTACTAGACCGAAATTCATTTCACCTAAAGACACTAGACCGAAAGGTACTAGACCGAAATTCATTTCACCTAAAGACACTAGACCGAAAGGTACTAGACCGAAAGTCATTTCACCTAAAGGCACTAGACCGAAAGGTACTAGACCGAAATTCATTTCACCTAAAGACACTAGACCGAAAGGTACTAGACCGAAAGTCATTTCACCTAAAGGCACTAGACCGAAAGGTACTAGACCGAAAGTCATTTCACCTAAAGGCACTAGACCGAAAGGTACTAGACCGAAATTCATTTCACCTAAAGACACTAGACCGAAAGGTACTAGACCGAAAGTCATTTCACCTAAAGACACTAGACCGAAAGGTACTAGACCGAAAGTCATTTCACCTAATGGCACTAGACCGAAAGGTACTAGACCGATATTCATTTCACCTAAAGACACTAGACCGAAAGGTACTAGACCGATATTCATTTCACCTAAAGACACTAGACCGAAAGGTACTAGACCGAAATTCATTTCACCTAAAGACACTAGACCGAAAGGTACTAGACCGAAAGTCATTTCACCTAAAGACACTAGACCGAAAGGTACTAGGCCGAAATTCATTTCACCTAAAGACACTAGACCGAAAGGTACTAGACCGAAATTCATTTCACCTAAAGACACTAGACCGAAAGGTACTAGACCGAAAGTCATTTCACCTAAAGGCACTAGACCTAAAGGTACTATACCGAAAGTCATTTCACCTAAAGGCACTAGACCGAAAGGTACTAGACCGAAATTAATTTCACCTAAAGGCACTAGACCGAAAGGTACTAGACCGAAATTCATTTCACCTAAAGACACTAGACCGAAAGGTACTAGACCGAAAGTCATTTCACCTAAAGACACTAGACCGAAAGGTACTAGACCGAAAGTCATTTCACCTAAAGGCACTAGACCGAAAGGTACTAGACCGAAATTCATTTCACCTAAAGACACTAGACCGAAAGGTACTAGACCGAAATTCATTTCACCTAAAGACACTAGACCGAAAGGTACTAGACCGAAAGTCATTTCACCTAAAGACACTAGACCGAAAGGTACTAGACCGAAAGTCATTTCACCTAAAGACACTAGACCGAAAGGTACTAGACCGAAAGTCATTTCACCTAAAGACACTAGACCGAAAGGTACTAGACCGAAAGTCATTTCACCTAAAGACACTAGACCGAAAGGTACTAGACCGAAATTCATTTCACCTAAAGACACTAGACCGAAAGGTACTAGACCGAAAGTCATTTCACCTAAAGACACTAGACCGAAAGGTACTAGACCGAAAGTCATTTCACCTAAAGGCACTAGACCGAAAGGTACTAGACCGAAAGTCATTTCACCTAAAGACACTAGACCGAAAGGTACTAGACCGAAAGTCATTTCACCTAAAGGCACTAGACCGAAAGGTACTAGACCGAAAGTCATTTCACCTAAAGACACTAGACCGAAAGGTACTAGACCGAAAGTCATTTCACCTAAAGACACTAGACCGAAAGGTACTAGACCGAAAGTCATTTCACCTAAAGACACTAGACCGAAAGGTACTAGACCGAAAGTCATTTCACCTAAAGGCACTAGACCGAAAGGTACTAGACCGAAATTCATTTCACCTAAAGACACTAGACCGAAAGGTACTAGACCGAAAGTCATTTCACCTAAAGACACTAGACCGAAAGGTACTAGACCGAAAGTCATTTCACCTAAAGGCACTAGACCGAAAGGTACTAGACCGAAAGTCATTTCACCTAAAGACACTAGACCGAAAGGTACTAGACCGAAAGTCATTTCACCTAAAGGCACTAGACCGAAAGGTACTAGACCGAAATTCATTTCACCTAAAGACACTAGACCGAAAGGTACTAGACCGAAAGTCATTTCACCTAAAGGCACTAGACCGAAAGGTACTAGACCGAAATTCATTTCACCTAAAGACACTAGACCAAAAGGTACTAGACCGAAATTCATTTCACCTAAAGACACTAGACCGAAAGGTACTAGACCGAAAGTCATTTCACCTAAAGACACTAGACCGAAAGGTACTAGACCGAAAGTCATTTCACCTAAAGGCACTAGACCGAAAGGTACTAGACCGAAAGTCATTTCACCTAAAGACACTAGACCGAAAGGTACTAGACCGAAAGTCATTTCACCTAAAGACACTAGACCGAAAAGTACTAGACCGAAAGTCATTTCACCTAAAGACACTAGACCGAAAGGTACTAGACCGAAAGTCATTTCACCTAAAGGCACTAGACCGAAAGGTACTAGACCGAAAGTCATTTCACCTAAAGACACTAGACCGAAAGGTACTAGACCGAAAGTCATTTCACCTAAAGACACTAGACCGAAAGGTACTAGACCGAAAGTCATTTCACCTAAAGACACTAGACCGAAAGGTACTAGACCGAAAGTCATTTCACCTAAAGACACTAGACCGAAAGGTACTAGACCGAAAGGCACAAGACTGAAAGGCACAAGACCAAACGGCAATAGACCAGCTTCAATTTTGAGAGAGCCGTCATTTGAAACACTAACTGACGGCGTATGACGAAAGCGGAATATAGAAGTAGAACAGATGGGTAAAGATGACACCACTGCACAGTAAACCATGAAGAGTTAAGCTCAAAAACATTAAGCAGGCAACGTGTAGGCGAGAGAAATTTGGGATTAAATATACAAACAATAGCTTCCGCTTACCGATACTGTGGGTACGTCAGTCGTCACGCCATGACAATGGCAGAGATGTCAATATTCGTGAGAATGTAATCCAGGGAAAGAAAGGAAAGCGCACTACATACATATTTAAAAAGTAGCATAGTCTGGGAGTGCTCTCCAAAAATTGTTTGAGAACTACATCGCAAAGTAATTGAACGTTCCAAAATAGCCTAGACTGCTATTTTATAACTTAGGGTTTGTATTGTATGGTTTATTTAACGATAACAAATTTTCTTTATATTCAAATGGAAGGCAATATTTCACATTAAAAATTATACATACAAATTTTTCTAGTCTACCTTGTTTTCTGTATCTTCCTTATGAGCCAACGTTTACTTTTGCATGCTGTAGAAAGATGTCTGCAATATTTTATGTAAGGCAGCCTAGATTCAATAACCTTTGTTTTTGTATTAAACAAGTCATTTGTGGTCATATTGCATACAATTACTTTTTGTTAATGGAAAAGAAAAAAAACGTTTGTAAACAAAATGTAATGGTATTCAAAAAGGAAAATTAGAATTAAAACATCTTAAATTATTTTATAGACATACATTTTTTAATGAAATCTTTTTGTTTTTATTAGCAATCAAACATTTAAAAAGTGGTCCCAAACACGCTACCAATGAATTTAACGTCGTCTGGGTTTTGCTAAGCATGTGGTTTATTTTAACAAAAATTCCAATCAATCATACATTGTTCGTTAGAGTGGTTTTTTTTTTGCTTATGCGCCATATTGAGTCTACAAAAATGGCTTTTTAAAAGATCGCGGCTGGCACATTTATTTTTAACGTCTTTCTTTAACTGCAGCAGTAATGCCAAGATTGAGGTAGGATAGTAAAGGAAAATGAGATGGCTTTGGCATCTGTTATCGGCACCGGTCATGTTGTTTGGGCATTTCAAAATGTTGTCCTAAATGTTTTTTTTTTTTTAAATTTATGTTGATTTAAAAACAAAACGTGCGTAAACAACCTCCATAACCTGATTGTGTGAACCCAGTCTAACTTGTGTGCTCGACTTCCAGGTAGGGCAGGGATGTATGTGTTCACTGCGCCTATCATTTATTTTTGTGTGGCTCCACTACCATTCCTACCTCGACATTACCTTATTGTTCAAACTAAGGTAATAATATATTATTTTATCAAAATTTTCCTACAGTTTTGTGTAAAATTATTGCTTCCAAGTCTACTTCGAAGGTCTAATAGGCCTAGTTAATTTATTTAATTTGTTTATTTAAATGTATTTAAGGTATCGGTGATTTCATCATAAATTCGTCGGTTAAAGGTATCGTGTTATATGCTCGGTATTGAAAACTGTGCACTACATCTTGGCCGAAGATACCCTGCTACAGAGACAGCGGCGGGATAAGTATCCATGACTAGAGACTGGAAAAATTCGCGAATTCATTTCGCGATAGGCTAAAATACAAATAGTTATACCTCAGTGCTGCCTCTGCTATTGGCTCACAACTCACCTGGATGACTCTGGGCCAATGAGAAACACCCAACCAAAGCTTTATCGAGTCACAGGCTGCTACGTTGGGACGTCTCACAAGACAGCAGCCAATGAGTGGGTGACATTTGACCGAGTGTACGTAGAACTATGGAGTTCATCCTGCAGGTCGTTGAACCCGCGAATTTTTCCGGTCCCTACTTCAGAGGGCACGAGATGGTTTTATTTACTGAACCACAAGTCCGGCCACGGTTTACGATAGAATCCAAACAATGAATTAATAATTATCATGTTAAACTCCTGATCATTTAAACCTCCAGTAGCCAAGTTTTACGAGCGGCCATTTTTTAATTCAAAAGTTTAATTTGTCTGATCTCGCAACCACAGTCATGTGATTTTACCCTGATCCTAGTTGAAGAAGACAAGGACCGTCGCCGGACGTAACAGAAAAGGCTTTCTTGTGTAACTGTCATACGATAAATGTAATAACAAATAAGATACAATTTTAAACCATCTGCTTGCCGGTATTTGAGAGAATATTATATAAATAAATATAAGTATATACTACATGCAATCTGTGTTTCATGGCGTATACATTATACGTGGTATTGTGGGTAGTTGTCACAAACACGTAGAAATAACAATCTACCGAAGACTAAAACTCCTAGTTGTGAGTAAATACCAGGAACAAGAAAATGTTATACCATCCTCACATAAATATCAAAAACGTGTTTTTTTTTTCACTTTAAGGTATAAAAATTACGACATTCCTCACTATGAATGACGCCTTCACATACTGCGTGTCAAACTATCGGCAGAGACCGGAAAAATTCGTGGATTCATTTCGTGATATGCTAGAATCAAAATACGTTTGCCTTTTTACCGCATCAGTGATTGGGCCACAGTTTATGTGAATGACACTCGGCCAATGAAAAACCTTCAACAAAAGAAGTATCGAATCACTAGCGTCCCAGTTAACAGGTGACACGAGTCAGTAGCAAATGAGCAGATGTAAGTTTCCCGCCTGCATAGAGGATCATGGAGTATATTCTAGAGGTCATTGAAATCGCGAATTTTTCGGGCCTCTTAACTATCGGTGTTGGCATTAAGTGATCGCATTTTTTGTCTGGATTCCTTCTTCTCCCGGAAAGAGCATCATTCTAAATTTTTTTAGAAGTTATTCAGAGAATAATGTTAATCCTAATTGTTTTCTCGAGATACCGTATTGCATAAAAGTGTTCGAATGGATTCCAATCGTGCTTTTAAACATTGCAAATTATGTTGGCAAAACTTGAATTTTGAAATCAAAATTATGTTTTTGCGAACAAAATCATCTGGTTCGCCTTGTCAAGATAGAGTCAGCGAACTTTTCGAAACAGGCTGAAAAAATATGTTTAAGGAATCTTAACAGCTGGCGCAACGATAACGATCTGCTGGTGACAAAATTGGATTAGGAGGCTGTCATCCGTCTCGAACAGCGATGGAGATATTTTTTTGTGGTTGGTATGCGGTTTTAAAACATGGGTTGTTGGTTCTTCAGCTAAACGCGCGGTGGCCTCGCAGTTAGGGTTACCAGACGTCCGGCAAAAGGAGGACATGTCCTCCTTTTTATGTATTTTTTTGCGTCCGGCCGGATTTTCCTTAATGCTCCAAAATGTCCGGCTTTTTTTTTTATAAAGTGAGATAATTCCTGCAGTTAAACTCTGAGTAAAGCGCGCGCTGTCCGCAGTCATCCCACTAGTAAGTAGTTCTATGACAGCTTGACAGGTAGCAGTACATGCAGAAGCACGTGTTTTTAATATGCTGTATATGCGTAGTTTGTTTGATTCTTTATACTGAAACTGTATTAAATGCCAAAACATTGTAAAATATCGTACTCCATTGTAATTAATTCATGGATTTTTTAAAAAAATATATTGTCCTCCTTTTTAGTGAAATGTCCTCCTTTTGCGAGTTGAATGTCCTCCTTTTTTATTATCAGTGTCTGGTAACCCTACTCGCGGGTGTCAAATGGCGTCGTTAGACCGCCCCCCCCCCCCCTCCCAGACCATTCCTTCTGAAGAAGCGCCAGTTAAATCAAACGACGAAGCGGTCTAATGAACACGAGACGGCACAAGCCCAGGAGCTGCGCTGGCGGAGTTACAAATCGGGACTGTCAGCTCGCGAAGTGTCGGCGTCCATCTGGCGGGCTGCTCGCGACACGCCGGCGCGCGACAGCCAATCACGTCGCGCGTAGCACGCGGTGACGCACGCGTGTCGCCACAGGACACCTGCAACGCAAAGAGTTTCGCCCAGGTCGCTCCGGGCAAGACACTCCACTGCTGGTGTTCTGGTTCTATCACCC
Source organism: Bacillus rossius redtenbacheri (assembly GCF_032445375.1). Taxonomy (NCBI): domain Eukaryota; kingdom Metazoa; phylum Arthropoda; class Insecta; order Phasmatodea; family Bacillidae; genus Bacillus; species Bacillus rossius. Next base: position 130,869,890 of record NC_086331.1, on the reverse strand, counting down.
ACAGATCCAGTGTTTTTTCTACATTCAAAACTCTGCAGGCGAGCAAATGTTTCCTATTTTAACCATGTTAGTCAAAAACTTTTCTATGCTTTTTCTACCTTCAACAGCAGCAACTGAAAGAATACTTTGCACACATGGCAAAAAAATAAATAAGCCAGTAACTTGAATTAAATTAATTCCCAGGCAGAAATAAGGACGCTCACATCAAGCTAAGGAATTTTTCCCAAAAATCGACGCCCGTGATTCACAATGAAGCCTTCCCTGGCATAGCATATGCTTGCCGGAGGAAATGTTGCAAATAGTAATCCAGGCCGAACTCTTTCTTCACACAGACCGCTGAAAAGCCTATCACGATATGGTAATGTTGAAAATTGTATTTGTGGTAATCGTGGCATAATAGTTAAGACCAAAAGGTTCTCTGCGTGCCTAGTAAGGCCGCGACTACTGAGCCTCAGCAAATCGTGACATAATAGTTATGACACAAACATCTATGCGTGCCTAATAAGGCTGCGACTACTGAGCCTCAGCAAATCGTGACATAATAGTTATGACCAAATCGTTCTCTGCGTGCCTAGTAAGGCCGCGACTACTGCGCCTCAGCAAATCGTGACATAATAGTTATGACCAAATCGTTCTCTGCGTGCCTAGTAAGGCCGCGACTACTGCGCCTCAGCAAATCGTGACATAATAGTTATGACCAAATCGTTCTCTGCGTGCCTAGTAAGGCCGCGACTACTGCGCCTCAGCAAATCGTGACATAATAGTTATGACCAAATCGTTCTCTGCGTGCCTAGTAAGGCCGCGACTACTGCGCCTCAGCAAGTCTGCGGCCCGCGGAGATGCGCCAGTGCTGACAACTGGCAGATGTTGATGTACGACCGTGGTTCTGCTCTCATGCATGTCACAGGCTGTGGGCGCTACGGGAGATCCAGCGAGGTCGAGGACTCGCCATAGAATCGCGATCGCGTAGACTGACCCGAGTTTTCTGCGCAATTTTCTTACGACTTGCAGGCACAACTGTCGAATTCCCCTCAGGCACGTAGTGACATGTGAGTTCGTTTGTTCGTGGAACTTCTTAAATTCATCTAATACAGTTTGCTTGAAAAAAAAATATTCTTTCATAAGTCATCAAAACTTATTGAAACTCAGAGAGAAGCAAATTGCTGGAAAATGTTACAAACCTCAAAAAGATACTTAAAGGTTTCTCTATGTCAAATGTGGAAAGATCTATTGGCAAATGACATTCGTGTTACAATTCTCCCTACTATATTTTGAATGTAGTATATTAATTTGCTGCAGCATTTGAAATTATTTCAAAAAAGATCTACCTCGACACTTACTTTGCATCTACAACAAACAAACAGGAAAAATCACTTATACAGTTTACAATTAAAAGCACAGGAGCTAAGTAAGATATCGCATGAAAAAATTAAACTTAAAAACTTACCAAATAAGATAAATTACAAATTACATTAGCCAAAAGATTAGTATTTGAAAAAATAGCTCAACACTTACACAGCTAAACTAGCCAAAAATTCATGCTCTAACTGAAAATATACCTTTTAGGATCTTCTGAGATTACGTAAGTATTACTTTTACAGTTGCATAATCAATAAATAAATTAAAAAATTAAAAACATTCGTCTAAACGACCTAAAAAAATATAAAAAATTTACATAATTCATTTAAGTTGTGTTATAAAATTTCTGCTTTTTTCATAAGGAAATAAAACTTTCCAGTTATAGTTCAATCGGGTAGGAAAAATACAACACAACCCTTTAGATACCTGTTATGTATTATTATTTTTACTTTGCCTGGAATATAAAATTACTTAGTTAGAATTTTTTTAACAAGGAAAATATTATTGAGGTCAGTTATAATTTAGGTAGCTACATTACTGTCGGAGTGAAAGTCAAGAAAATACAATATGGCGGCAATGTCTTGGAACAAAGTTGGCGGTCGCCGTACCATCAGCCATACCGAATGCTCGATTGCATTACTAATCATCATTATAGTCTAGGGAAATTTCATAGACTCCGTGAGATAGGCTTGCTAGTTGTTCTGCTTATACTTCAGGACTACGTCTGACGTGAAATTCCAAAGAGAAACTCAACTGTTTCAAAACTCCTTTATGCAAGTGAGGCTTCAAATAATGTGGAATTCATCATGATCAAATTTACTTGTTACTAAGCCACCGCAAAAAAATGAATGGACATTTAACGTGACGATGAAAATTACTTTAAAACAAAGGAAATATTTAAATTTCCTGATCTGTTTTACTTATCCAAAACTTGTTTTACACAACTGTTTTCTGGACATATATTTCAAAATAAATGAGATTTTTTTTTTTTTTGGAATATCTGGACGTGTTTTATTTTCCACTTGGTTTTCTTATCTAAACGGCCTTTATTTTCGACGTGTTATACGGAAATTAAATCGTTGGACGTCGGTAGAGATAAGCGGCCAGGCGGTGCGTGTGGCATTAAGAATGAGTTCATGCACACCTCGGAAGCGGTGTAAATGAGGCCATTTACGATATTTGATATTCAAATGCGAAGCGACGAGGCCTGGGACCCAGAAAGAACTGAAAGCAGGGCAAGCAGATTAATGGCAATAGTAATTATGACGTTACAACCGCAAATTAATCCTCCGGTTGGTTCTTCAAAGTTTTTTTTCTATATTTATGCTCGCTATCTCGTCGACAGTGGGGCCATTAAAGTCGGACTCACACAAAAAAAAAAAAGCAGGAAAATTGGGGTATAGCTCTGCAGTGGACTAAAATTAAACATTTGTTCCTGTATACTCCTCGACGCCTTTTCATCCCCTGTAAAAAAAAATGTAAAGACGAAATCAGAATTCAGAAAACAGTTTTCGAAACACTGTCATCGCGAATCCAAGTTCACTATTTTACTAGTGTCTCTGCTTCGTTCAGCTTAAAGCAAATCTAGTGGGCGGAAACGCGTGCACACAAACACACACAAACACACACAAACACACACAAACACACACAAACACACACAAACACACACATGTACACACAGGCGAGAAGGTGATCCATTAGTCAAATTTTTCTTCATTCAATTCGAGACAGTGGAAATGGGACGTTACTTTTCAAGAAATTATTACTGGTAATAAACGCAACTGAAATAAAACGTCATGTATGTATTAACACTAACAGATAATTCCCTCAAAAATAACTGAAAAGGTATGATAAATCATGTGTTGTACCCCTTATAGTGTATTATGTAATATTTTTTTTATAGTTACGAATTTTCATTAAATTTTGCATAATTTTACGTAACAAAACACGACTTTACACGATTTATTTTTTAATGGTTCGGGAAATAAATTTGCGGAAAATAAGAGATTAAGTGTCGTGGTGAAAAAAAAGTTCTACGAAGAATCTAAAAGATTTCGGTTTTATGTAGTATTTCGAAACTTTTGCATTGTCTTGAATAATTACCAGCCGAAAATTTTATCTATAGTATTTTGAGTTCTCCATAGTAATTTATTCTTATTATATATGTTTATATGTATATGTGCTTATATAAGCTTACAGTTTTCTTTTACCCCTAAACCATTTAGCCTTTTTTGATCAACATTCTTATTTAAGAGTTTATAAATTTCTGGTTTTAAAATATTGACAAACACAAGCATTTTACTCAAACTCTTAATTCTGAAGACAACGCAGTATTGAGTTAATATTTATTTTTGATTACTGAATACTTTCGTTATTGTGGGTAGCAAAATAGTGGATTAATCATTTTTTTCATTGATACGAGTAAAACCGCAGCAAAAAGACTACAAAAAATCATCGATATAGATTTTTTCAACCAAATTTTTTATAGTTTTTAATCAATTTATTGACTCATGCTTATTTAGTTTAAAAACAAATTAATTACTTTTTTTCATTAAAATATAAATATAATTATAATTTACTATCTTCACCAACATTTTCACAGAACGATACGATCGTATTCCTCTCCCTCTCTAACCATCTCTCCCTCTATATCCATTTCTCTCTCTATCTCTATCTCTCTCCCTCTATCTCTCTATCCATCTACCCTTCTATCCCTCTCCCTCTCTATGAAATTCCTCTCTTTAACTAATGGCACCAAGCACTCTTTTTTTAATTTTACTTCCGGTGACTAAAATTTGATCATTAGTTTTTTTTTCATAAAAATAATTATTGCAAATTTGTACTATGTCACATTAAAGTATCATCGCTAGATACGAGCGGTTGGTGCGACTACTGGTCAGCTCAATTAGCATGTAATAATGCATGCACGCATTCGTAACAATGTCATGCTATAAGTATCAGTATTTCGACGCACTAGTCAGTGCTGTGAACAGCTACACGATACCCTTATGATCAGTTCATGAAGTCTCTAATTCCCTCATCCTTGATGTAAATTTTCTTTTGTGCATTCATGGTGGATGATTCAAAGGCAGGTTTGATTGCAACAATGTATGTGATCTGCGTTTCAGCCACAGCTGCAAGTGTTCGGTGAACAGACTGTGGTACATGTACTGTCTACACAGCGCCGCCCAGGTAAGCATACTCTCCAAGGATGTCGCGAAGTGCATCCCACAGAGCTGGGTGGAGACAGAGTGCACCAGTTCTTGCAAGCACGAAGTACAGTATTGATCAACCTCCAACATAAACTTGCTGACGTCAAGTTCAATTTTGACGCATAGTTTCACATTTGCTTGTTCATTCGCTTCAGGCACTTTTTGGTGAAAATTTTTATTAAATATAATAACTAACGTTAAAAAATCTTTCCATCTAAAATCTAACCATCAACCTAATTAGTTTAGTCTCATGACCAAACTTATGTTTAAAATCGTAAATCATAGTACGTTTTTAAGGCGTTGAAAAGTGTTTTTATGCAATTTTAAAAAAGAATGTATTGTCATTCGAAACCATGTCTGACATATCATGTAATGTGTTCGAATGTTCTCGACCAGTTAAAACTAAATAAATAAATTCTTTTTGAAAGAACATTATGAAATAATCACGAAATATTGGTACGAAAAATATCATATATGTCTTATTTTACATATAATTTTTAATAAAAAATGCACACGATGTTTATCGAAACTTTAAAAATAGCCAGAAGTCTACATAAATAATTTTATTATTATTCGCTCATCACAGGTTCACCATTGAGGCTCATGTCAAACAACTTTAAATATATAGATGTAACTTAGTTGCTATTTCCTTAAGAACCATAGATTTTTTATTTTTTTTTTGGAAATTTTTAATAATCCCTGTTGAAATGAAATGTACGTATAGGCTACATCTAATAATGCAATTAAAATATTAAACTCGATTAAATAAAAAAACGTAATTAAATATCAAACGTCCATTCCTTCACATATGGCTGGCATAGCACCAACCAACACCGGTGTTGCTGGCCTCGCACCCACAAGCGCCGGTGTTTTTGGCCTCGCACCCACCAGCGCCATTGTTGCTGGCCTCGCACCAACCAGCAACATTGTTGCTGGCCTCGCACCCACCAGCGCTACTGGTACTGGCCTCGCACCATCCAGCGCCGGTGTTGCTGGCCTCGCACCAACCAGGGCCGCTGGTGATGGTCTCGCACCAACCAGCGCCATTGTTGCTGGCCTCGCACCCACCAGCGCTACTGGTACTGGCCTCACACCATCCAGCGCCGGTGTTGCTGGCCTCGCACCAACCAGGGCCGCTGGTGATGGTCTCGCACCAACCAGCGCCATTGTTGCTGGCCTCGCACCCACCAGCGCTACTGGTACTGGCCTCGCACCATCCAGCGCCGGTGTTGCTGGCCTCGCACCAACCAGGGCCGCTGGTGATGGTCTCGCACCAACCAGCGCCATTGTTGCTGGCCTCGCACCCACCAGCGCTACTGGTACTGGCCTCGCACCATCCAGCGCCGGTGTTGCTGGCCTCGCACCAACCAGGGCCGCTGGTGATGGTCTCGCACCAACCAGCGCCATTGTTGCTGGCCTCGCACCCACCAGCGCTACTGGTACTGGCCTCACACCATCCAGCGCCGGTGTTGCTGGCCTCGCACCAACCAGGGCCGCTGGTGATGGTCTCGCACCAACCAGCGCCATTGTTGCTGGCCTCGCACCCACCAGCGCTACTGGTACTGGCCTCGCACCATCCAGCGCCGGTGTTGCTGGCCTCGCACCAACCAGGGCCGCTGGTGATGGTCTCGCACCAACCAGCGCCATTGTTGCTGGCCTCGCACCCACCAGCGCTACTGGTACTGGCCTCGCACCATCCAGCGCCGGTGTTGCTGGCCTCGCACCAACCAGGGCAGCTGGTGATGGTCTCGCACCAACCAGCGCCATTGTTGCTGGCCTCGCACCCACCAGCGCTACTGGTACTGGCCTCGCACCATCCAGCGCCGGTGTTGCTGGCCTCGCACCAACCAGGGCCGCTGGTGATGGTCTCGCACCAACCAGCGCCATTGTTGCTGGCCTCGCACCCACCAGCGCTACTGGTACTGGCCTCACACCATCCAGCGCCGGTGTTGCTGGCCTCGCACCCACCAGCGCTACTGGTACTGGCCTCACACCATCCAGCGCCGGTGTTGCTGGCCTCGCACCAACCAGCAACATTGTTGCTGGCCTCGCACCCACCAGCGCTACTGGTACTGGCCTCACACCATCCAGCGCCGGTGTTGCTGGCCTCGCACCAACCAGCAACATTGTTGCTGGCCTCGCACCCACCAGCGCCATTGTTGCTGGCCTCGCACCAACCAGCAACATTGTTGCTGGCCTCGCACCCACCAGCGCTACTAGTACTGGCCTCACACCATCCAGCGCCGGTGTTGCTGGCCTCGCACCAACCAGGGCCGCTGGTGATGGTCTCGCACCAACCAGCGCCATTGTTGCTGGCCTCGCACCCACCAGCGCTACTGGTACTGGCCTCGCACCATCCAGCGCCGGTGTTGCTGGCCTCGTACCAACCAGGGCCGCTGGTGATGGTCTCGCACCAACCAGCCTCATTGTTGCTGGCCTCGCACCCACCAGCGCTACTGGTACTGGCCTCACACCATCCAGCGCCGGTGTTGCTGGCCTCGCACCAACCAGGGCCGCTGGTGATGGTCTCGCACCAACCAGCGCCATTGTTGCTGGCCTCGCACCAACCAGCAACATTGTTGCTGGCCTCGCACCCACCAGCGCTACTGGTACTGGCCTCACACCATCCAGCGCCGGTGTTGCTGGCCTCGCACCAACCAGGGCCGCTGGTGATGGTCTCGCACCAACCAGCGCCATTGTTGCTGGCCTCGCACCCACCAGCGCTACTGGTACTGGCCTCACACCATCCAGCGCCGGTGTTGCTGGCCTCGCACCAACCAGGGCCGCTGGTGATGGTCTCGCACCAACCAGCGCAGCCGAAGAGCGCACACGTTATCGCCCCCTGCAAGCCTTCCTTCCGCCCCGTCGACACTCCCTTGCGAGTCTCTGGTCCGCTAGTCGCGGCGAGGCGCTAACACTCGGCACTCGGCCGCGCTCTTCGTGCACCGATACCAGCCAGCTTCCAGGCGTCGCGGCAGATGCGGTGTCCTCTAGCTTTGTGTTCACATATTAAATAATGGCGGAAATTTGTAGATTTATTTAAAAAATGTAAAAAGTAATTAAATCACAGGAACCTTCCAAGTACCAGGACTTCTACTTTTTTTTTTCAGCCGAAATCAATGGAGGCACTAGTTACAAACTATCTAAAATAGATTTGGTTGCTGCAAAAATATTCTTAAACATGTTTAGTATACAAAAAAGGACTCTTTATTTTTATAGAATTGGTATCTTAGCAAAATATTCAAAAGATACAGTTCTCTGAAATTACGAAGATCTCGTACTAGTTGAGGCAAATTCTTCGTTGAAAATTCCGCAACTTAATATTTCTAATAGTGAATTCCTTGTTTTCCGCAGGTCGCTTAAGCCATACCGATCTCGTTACAACGTTGACCAATGCCATCAAATTAAATTAAATTATCAATTTAGATAACTGAAAAAAATCAACCCACGCCGCAACATCAACGGCTAGACTTCCAAAGATAGGTAAGTATATCAAAACGAATTTAAAAATTAAAGTCAAGGCCATTTTGTTGCGACAACAATAATGGCTTCGCCGCCACCAACTAGTAATTTCACCCAACCCGGATCAAACCCGAAGAGCCATGGGTGAATCCTATAGGTGAATGGCCGTCACTTGCGGCTTGTAACTCCAAGCGGACCCCTGGTGGTCGGGAATGGCTGGCCTGGTGGCTTCGTGGAGCAGGTGATCTGGGCCTGCCCAGCCCGGCTGGGTGACTCACGGCCGGTGCTTGTTCTGTAACTCCATGCTTGCCCCTGGTGGTCGGGAATGGCTGGCTTGGTGGCTTCGTGGAGCAGGTGATCTGGGCCTGCGCAGCCCGGCTGGGTGACTCACGACCGGTGCTTGTTCTGTAACTCCAAGCGGACCCCTGGTGGTCGGGAATGGCTGGCCGCGGTGGCTTCGTGGAGCAGGTGATCTGGGCCTGCCCAGCCCGGCTGGGTGACTCACGGCCGGTGCTTGTTCTGTAACTCCAAGCGGACCCCTGGTGGTCGGGAATGGCTGGCCTGGTGGCTTCATGGAGCAGGTGATCTGAGCCTGCGCAGCCCGGCTGGGTGACTCACGGCCGGTGCTTGTTCTGTAACTCCATGCTTGCCCCTGGTGGTCGGGAATGGCTGGCCTGGTGGCTTCGTGGAGCAGGTGATCTGGGCCTGCGCAGCCCGGCTGGGTGACTCACGGCCGGTGCTTGTTCTGTAACTCCATGCTTGCCCCTGGTGGTCGGGAATGGCTGGCCTGGTGGCTTCGTGGAGCAGGTGATCTGGGCCTGCGCAGCCCGGCTGGGTGACTCACGGCCGGTGCTTGTTCTGTAACTCCAAGCGGACCCCTGGTGGTCGGGAATGGCTGGCCTGGTGGCTTCGTGGAGCAGGTGATCTGGGCCTGCGCAGCCCGGCTGGGTGACTCACGGCCGGTGCTTGTTCTGTAACTCCATGCTTGCCCCTGGTGGTCGGGAATGGCTGGCCTGGTGGCTTCGTGGAGCAGGTGATCTGGGCCTGCGCATCCCGGCTGGGTGACTCACGGCCGGTGCTTGTTCTGTAACTCCAAGCGGACCCCTGGTGGTCGGGAATGGCTGGCCTGGTGGCTTCGTGGAGCAGGTGATCTGGGCCTGCGCAGCCCGGCTGGGTGACTCACGGCCGGTGCTTGTTCTGTAACTCCAAGCGGACCCCTGGTGGTCGGGAATGGCTGGCCTGGTGGCTTCGTGGAGCAGGTGATCTGGGCCTGCGCAGCCCGGCTGGGTGACTCACGGCCGGTGCTTGTTCTGTAACTCCAAGCGGACCCCTGGTGGTCGGGAATGGCTGGCCTGGTGGCTTCATGGAGCAGGTGATCTCGGCCTGCGCAGCCCGGCTGGGTGACTCACGGCCGGTGCTTGTTCTGTAACTCCATGCTTGCCCCTGGTGGTCGGGAATGGCTGGCCTGGTGGCTTCATGGAGCAGGTGATCTGGGCCTGCGCAGCCCGGCTGGGTGACTCACGGCCGGTGCTTGTTCTGTAACTCCATGCTTGCCCCTGGTGGTCGGGAATGGCTGGCCTGGTGGCTTCGTGGAGCAGGTGATCTGGGCCTGCGCAGCCCGGCTGGGTGACTCACGGCCGGTGCTTGTTCTGTAACTCCATGCTTGCCCCTGGTGGTCGGGAATGGCTGGCCTGGTGGCTTCATGGAGCAGGTGATCTGGGCCTGCCCAGCCCGGCTGGGTGACTCACGGCCGGTGCTTGTTCTGTAACTCCATGCTTGCCCCTGGTGGTCGGGAATGGCTGGCCTGGTGGCTTCGTGGAGCAGGTGATCTGGGCCTGCGCAGCCCGGCTGGGTGACTCACGGCCGGTGCTTGTTCTGTAACTCCATGCTTGCCCCTGGTGGTCGGGAATGGCTGGCCTGGTGGCTTCGTGGAGCAGGTGATCTGGGCCTGCGCAGCCCGGCTGGGTGACTCACGGCCGGTGCTTGTTCTGTAACTCCAAGCGGACCCCTGGTGGTCGGGAATGGCTGGCCTGGTGGCTTCGTGGAGCAGGTGATCTGGGCCTGCGCAGCCCGGCTGGGTGACTCACGGCCGGTGCTTGTTCTGTAACTCCAAGCGGACCCCTGGTGGTCGGGAATGGCTGGCCTGGTGGCTTCGTGGAGCAGGTGATCTGGGCCTGCGCAGCCCGGCTGGGTGACTCACGGCCGGTGCTTGTTCTGTAACTCCATGCTTGCCCCTGGTGGTCGGGGAATGGCTGGCCGCGGTGGCTTCGTGGAGCAGGTGATCTGGGCCTGCGCAGCCCGGCTGGGTGACTCACGGCCGGTGCTTGTTCTGTAACTCCATGCTTGCCCCTGGTGGTCGGGAATGGCTGGCCTGGTGGCTTCATGGAGCAGGTGATCTGGGCCTGCGCAGCCCGGCTGGGTGACTCACGGCCGGTGCTTGTTCTGTAACTCCATGCTTGCCCCTGGTGGTCGGGAATGGCTGGCTTGGTGGCTTCGTGGAGCAGGTGATCTGGGCCTGCGCAGCCCGGCTGGGTGACTCACGGCCGGTGCTTTTTCTGTAACTCCATGCTTGCCCCTGGTGGTCGGGAATGGCTGGCCTGGTGGCTTCGTGGAGCAGGTGATCTGGGCCTGCGCAGCCCGGCTGGGTGACTCACGGCCGGTGCTTGTTCTGTAACTCCATGCTTGCCCCTGGTGGTCGGGGAATGGCTGGCCGCGGTGGCTTCGTGGAGCAGGTGATCTGGGCCTGCCCAGCCCGGCTGGGTGACTCACGGCCGGTGCTTGTTCTGTAACTCCAAGCGGACCCCTGGTGGTCGGGAATGGCTGGCCGCGGTGGCTTCGTGGAGCAGGTGATCTGGGCCTGCCCAGCCCGGCTGGGTGACTCACGGCCGGTGCTTGTTCTGTAACTCCAAGCGGACCCCTGGTGGTCGGGAATGGCTGGCCTGGTGGCTTCATGGAGCAGGTGATCTGGGCCTGCGCAGCCCGGCTGGGTGACTCACGGCCGGTGCTTGTTCTGTAACTCCATGCTTGCCCCTGGTGGTCGGGAATGGCTGGCCTGGTGGCTTCGTGGAGCAGGTGATCTGGGCCTGCGCAGCCCGGCTGGGTGACTCACGGCCGGTGCTTGTTCTGTAACTCCATGCTTGCCCCTGGTGGTCGGGAATGGCTGGCCTGGTGGCTTCGTGGAGCAGGTGATCTGGGCCTGCGCAGCCCGGCTGGGTGACTCACGGCCGGTGCTTGTTCTGTAACTCCAAGCGGACCCCTGGTGGTCGGGAATGGCTGGCCTGGTGGCTTCGTGGAGCAGGTGATCTGGGCCTGCGCAGCCCGGCTGGGTGACTCACGGCCGGTGCTTGTTCTGTAACTCCATGCTTGCCCCTGGTGGTCGGGAATGGCTGGCCTGGTGGCTTCGTGGAGCAGGTGATCTGGGCCTGCGCAGCCCGGCTGGGTGACTCACGGCCGGTGCTTGTTCTGTAACTCCAAGCGGACCCCTGGTGGTCGGGAATGGCTGGCCTGGTGGCTTCGTGGAGCAGGTGATCTGGGCCTGCGCAGCCCGGCTGGGTGACTCACGGCCGGTGCTTGTTCTGTAACTCCATGCTTGCCCCTGGTGGTCGGGAATGGCTGGCCTGGTGGCTTCGTGGAGCAGGTGATCTGGGCCTGCGCAGCCCGGCTGGGTGACTCACGGCCGGTGCTTGTTCTGTAACTCCAAGCGGACCCCTGGTGGTCGGGAATGGCTGGCCTGGTGGCTTCGTGGAGCAGGTGATCTGGGCCTGCGCAGCCCGGCTGGGTGACTCACGGCCGGTGCTTGTTCTGTAACTCCAAGCGGACCCCTGGTGGTCGGGAATGGCTGGCCTGGTGGCTTCGTGGAGCAGGTGATCTGGGCCTGCGCAGCCCGGCTGGGTGACTCACGGCCGGTGCTTGTTCTGTAACTCCAAGCGGACCCCTGGTGGTCGGGAATGGCTGGCCTGGTGGCTTCATGGAGCAGGTGATCTGGGCCTGCGCAGCCCGGCTGGGTGACTCACGGCCGGTGCTTGTTCTGTAACTCCATGCTTGCCCCTGGTGGTCGGGAATGGCTGGCCTGGTGGCTTCATGGAGCAGGTGATCTGGGCCTGCGCAGCCCGGCTGGGTGACTCACGGCCGGTGCTTGTTCTGTAACTCCATGCTTGCCCCTGGTGGTCGGGAATGGCTGGCCTGGTGGCTTCGTGGAGCAGGTGATCTGGGCCTGCGCAGCCCGGCTGGGTGACTCACGGCCGGTGCTTGTTCTGTAACTCCATGCTTGCCCCTGGTGGTCGGGAATGGCTGGCCTGGTGGCTTCATGGAGCAGGTGATCTGGGCCTGCCCAGCCCGGCTGGGTGACTCACGGCCGGTGCTTGTTCTGTAACTCCATGCTTGCCCCTGGTGGTCGGGAATGGCTGGCCTGGTGGCTTCGTGGAGCAGGTGATCTGGGCCTGCGCAGCCCGGCTGGGTGACTCACGGCCGGTGCTTGTTCTGTAACTCCATGCTTGCCCCTGGTGGTCGGGAATGGCTGGCCTGGTGGCTTCGTGGAGCAGGTGATCTGGGCCTGCGCAGCCCGGCTGGGTGACTCACGGCCGGTGCTTGTTCTGTAACTCCAAGCGGACCCCTGGTGGTCGGGAATGGCTGGCCTGGTGGCTTCGTGGAGCAGGTGATCTGGGCCTGCGCAGCCCGGCTGGGTGACTCACGGCCGGTGCTTGTTCTGTAACTCCAAGCGGACCCCTGGTGGTCGGGAATGGCTGGCCTGGTGGCTTCGTGGAGCAGGTGATCTGGGCCTGCGCAGCCCGGCTGGGTGACTCACGGCCGGTGCTTGTTCTGTAACTCCATGCTTGCCCCTGGTGGTCGGGGAATGGCTGGCCGCGGTGGCTTCGTGGAGCAGGTGATCTGGGCCTGCGCAGCCCGGCTGGGTGACTCACGGCCGGTGCTTGTTCTGTAACTCCATGCTTGCCCCTGGTGGTCGGGAATGGCTGGCCTGGTGGCTTCATGGAGCAGGTGATCTGGGCCTGCGCAGCCCGGCTGGGTGACTCACGGCCGGTGCTTGTTCTGTAACTCCATGCTTGCCCCTGGTGGTCGGGAATGGCTGGCTTGGTGGCTTCGTGGAGCAGGTGATCTGGGCCTGCGCAGCCCGGCTGGGTGACTCACGGCCGGTGCTTTTTCTGTAACTCCATGCTTGCCCCTGGTGGTCGGGAATGGCTGGCCTGGTGGCTTCGTGGAGCAGGTGATCTGGGCCTGCGCAGCCCGGCTGGGTGACTCACGGCCGGTGCTTGTTCTGTAACTCCATGCTTGCCCCTGGTGGTCGGGGAATGGCTGGCCGCGGTGGCTTCGTGGAGCAGGTGATCTGGGCCTGCCCAGCCCGGCTGGGTGACTCACGGCCGGTGCTTGTTCTGTAACTCCATGCTTGCCCCTGGTGGTCGGAATGGCTGGCCGCGGTGGCTTCATGGAGCAGGTGATCTGGGCCTGCCCAGCCCGGCTGGGTGACTCACGGCCGGTGCTTGTTCCGTAACTCCATGCTTGCCCCTGGTGGTCGGAATGGGCGGCCGCGGTGGCTTCATGGAGCAGGTGATCTGGGCCTGCCCAGCCCGGCTGGGTGACTCACGGCCGGTGCTTGTTCTGTAACTCCATGCTTGCCCCTGGTGGTCGGAATGGCTGGCCTGGTGGCTTCGTGGAGCAGGTGATCTGGGCCTGCCCAGCCCGGCTGGGTGACTCACGGCCGGTGCTTGTTCTGTAACTCCATGCTTGCCCCTGGTGGTCGGGAATGGCTGGCCTGGTGGCTTCGTGGAGCAGGTGATCTGGGCCTGCGCAGCCCGGCTGGGTGACTCACGGCCGGTGCTTGTTCTGTAACTCCAAGCGGACCCCTGGTGGTCGGGAATGGCTGGCCGCGGTGGCTTCATGGAGCAGGTGATCTGGGCCTGCGCAGCCCGGCTGGGTGACTCACGGCCGGTGCTTGTTCTGTAACTCCATGCTTGCCCCTGGTGGTCGGAATGGCTGGCCTGGTGGCTTCGTGGAGCAGGTGATCTGGGCCTGCCCAGCCCGGCTGGGTGACTCACGGCCGGTGCTTGTTCTGTAACTCCATGCTTGCCCCTGGTGGTCGGGAATGGCTGGCCTGGTGGCTTCGTGGAGCAGGTGATCTGGGCCTGCGCAGCCCGGCTGGGTGACTCACGGCCGGTGCTTGTTCTGTAACTCCAAGCGGACCCCTGGTGGTCGGGAATGGCTGGCCTGGTGGCTTCATGGAGCAGGTGATCTGGGCCTGCGCAGCCCGGCTGGGTGACTCACGGCCGGTGCTTGTTCTGTAACTCCAAGCGGACCCCTGGTGGTCGGGAATGGCTGGCCTGGTGGCTTCATGGAGCAGGTGATCTGGGCCTGCGCAGCCCGGCTGGGTGACTCACGGCCGGTGCTTGTTCTGTAACTCCAAGCGGACCCCTGGTGGTCGGGAATGGCTGGCCTGGTGGCTTCATGGAGCAGGTGATCTGGGCCTGCGCAGCCCGGCTGGGTGACTCACGGCCGGTGCTTGTTCTGTAACTCCAAGCGGACCCCTGGTGGTCGGGAATGGCTGGCCTGGTGGCTTCATGGAGCAGGTGATCTGGGCCTGCGCAGCCCGGCTGGGTGACTCACGGCCGGTGCTTGTTCTGTAACTCCAAGCGGACCCCTGGTGGTCGGGAATGGCTGGCCGCGGTGGCTTCATGGAGCAGGTGATCTGGGCCTGCCCAGCCCGGCTGGGTGACTCACGGCCGGTGCTTGTTCTGTAACTCCAAGCGGACCCCTGGTGGTCGGAATGGCTGGCCTGGTGGCTTCATGGAGCAGGTGATCTGGGCCTGCGCAGCCCGGCTGGGTGACTCACGGCCGGTGCTTGTTCTGTAACTCCAAGCGGACCCCTGGTGGTCGGGAATGGCTGGCCTGGTGGCTTCATGGAGCAGGTGATCTGGGCCTGAGCAGCCCGGCTGGGTGACTCACGGCCGGTGCTTGTTCTGTAACTCCAAGCGGACCCCTGGTGGTCGGAATGGCTGGCCTGGTGGCTTCATGGAGCAGGTGATCTGGGCCTGCGCAGCCCGGCTGGGTGACTCACGGCCGGTGCTTGTTCTGTAACTCCAAGCGGACCCCTGGTGGTCGGGAATGGCTGGCTTGGTGGCTTCGTGGAGCAGGTGATCTGGGCCTGCGCAGCCCGGCTGGGTGACTCACGGCCGGTGCTTGTGGCGAGCGAGAGCTGACGCCTCGAATGGCGAAGCACGGACTAGGAGGCGACGTCCTTTTCCAGCGGCGCGCCTTCCGTCGCGGCGCATAAGGACGCCTGCCTCGCGGGCGGAAATCTCCCGCGCGGAATACGCAAACCGGCGCGCGTGTCAGCGCTGCGCTGTTGCCATATTTACACTGCCCCACTTGCTGAAAACCAAAATATATTTTTTTTACCAATGTTATTCAAAATCGGTTTTAATATTTTATTATGTTTTTGATGTGAATGCGTTTTTAATATTGCTACCCTAGTGGGAGGTATTTCAAAAATCCAATGTTAACAAAATCAGGGGATACAGTTTGGTGTTGCAGCTACATATCTATCATCTCCATCGAAAATTCAATTACGCCAGTGGATAGCTGAAGGGTCAAATAATTCGTTACGCTAAGTGAGGACTGTGACGTATCGCGCGTTGTGGAGGGGGAAGCGCCACCATTTTGAGGTCATTTTGCTGCGTTTCGTGATTTACATTTAGAATAACTTTTGACTCGGAGAAGCTACGACGTTCGTTTGGGTTTCAATCTTTAATCCTCGTCAAGATCTATCGGTGGCATATATAAAACATTAGTGTAAAATAGTTAATACATATAATTATAAATATATAAATTGGGCGTATACACGCCAGAAAGCCAAATCCAAAATACAGAGATCGTATACGGTTGGTAAGGGCTTCTCAAAAGCAATCTAATGAATACCAATAAAACACCATACGACCGAGTGAAGCAGTGCCGGGAACGTAAAAGAATGAATGCGGCCGAGCGGATCTACGACGGTGCCAGTACATCTGCAGCTGGGGCGGTTGAAATTATGCAAGTGGATGATGAAATTGCTTTTATATCGACACGTATTCATGTACAATACACGGCCGTGTCCATGACACAGCCACAACCCATTTTTTATTTTATTTTACTTTTTGTTGATTTTTCTGAGACCACAAATTAGTGTCTATCGAAAGTATTATTACAATTATAGTCCTTTTGAGAGAGAAAAATATATTTCAATACTGAACACAAATTATTATTAATTCACAGGAGAAATTATTTGTACCATTCAGTCACTATTAAAATTATGTGATATGCTCAAAAGAGAGGTTTTCAATTATGTCTCCTTAGAAATAAGAAATTGAAATATATTATATTTTGCTCTTGATGAAATACAACAAGAAAAAAGTATTTCCAAAATTTTCATTACACATTTTCCTTGAGAAATAAAAACCCTCGTGTAACTCAGTACTTACACGTGATAGAAGTGAAACATCTTTGGCAGTTCAAACCTCGACGCTTACATGTTCTTTTTGTATTTCTTTGGCGTCAGAAACGTCTTAAAACAAGTTTTCACGAAAACGTTTCGTTAAAATTCGGCCCTGAAATTTAAATTTAAATTATACTCTCATTGCGTCCAAAGAGGTTTCACTTAAAAAAAAATTGGTTGTCTGTAAAGTCGGTTTACGGACGACAGTTTAACGTGACGTCATAACAAAACATTAATGAAATGATAGCATACTTCTATGAATAAAATTGAATCATTTTTATTGAATTATCACTATTTTGTATGGATACAAAGAAGGAGTGAAATGAAATATACAATTTAATTCATAAATTTACTTTTATTTGCACTCATTAATTCAAATATATTTATTACATTAACGAAGAGATTATTTTAACTATAACTTTTATACATGTTTGCTATTTAACTTCTTCCAATCTGTGTTATTCTGTTAAGGATAGGACGTTGATAGGAAAAGTAGGAAACGAATGGGAGTGTTTCAAGTTTAATGTGCCTCGAAAAAGTCAAATCGATGGTTGTTCCAATCGAGTGGAAGAGAGATAGATGCGGAGCAAGCGTACAATGAGCGTAACGGGTCACAGCGTAACGGGACAATGTGCGATACGGGACACTTTTCGTGCGTGCAGCCGGCGTTCGTCGATTAATTAGACGTTGTCACGTCAAAATATTATATTTTTAAAATGACAGTCAGTAATATCTTCCTGCCCACAACCCTGGTGTACTCCAGGCCGCGTGGAGATAGCCGCTTGCTGCGCGGACAGGGGGCAGCGCACACGCATTTCCGGTGCGCAGAGCGCGGGTGTCGACCCCTGCAAGCCGGCATCCCGCCACGCGTACGCCATGCGGCGTTGCCAGCTTTCCGAAGCCAACATACCTCCAGCCCAACCTGCTCTCTGGAGCCCTCGACAATTCCGGGGGCATCGCGGTGACTAACATCACCCACCTTTCCCCAGACGTGCTGGCTTCCCGCCGCGCGTACGCCATGCGGCGTTGCCATGTTTACTGGATCCATCATCCCTCCAGCCTAATAACTCTTTGAAGGCCTGAACACATCCGGGGGCGTCGCGCTGACTAACATCACCCACCTTTCCCCAGGCGAGCTGGCTTCCCGCCGCGCGTACGCCATGCGGCGTTGCCATGTTTACTGGATCCATCATCCCTCCAGCCCAATAACTCTTTGAAGGCCTGAACACATCCGGGGGCGTCGCGGTGACTAACATCACCCACCTTTCCCCAGGCGAGCTGGCTTCCCGCCGCGCGTACGCCATGCGGCGTTGCCATGTTTACTGGATCCATCATCCCTCCAGCCCAATAACTCTTTGAAGGCCTGTACACATCCGGGGGCGTCGCGGTGACTAACATCACCCACCTTTCCCCAGGCGAGCTGGCTTCCCGCCGCGCGTACGCCATGCGGCGTTGCCATGTTTACTGGATCCATCATCCCTCCAGCCCAATAACTCTTTGAAGGCCTGTACACATCCGGGGGCGTCGCGGTGACTAACATCACCCACCTTTCCCCAGGCGAGCTGGCTTCCCGCCGCGCGTACGCCATGCGGCGTTGCCATGTTTACTGGATCCATCATCCCTCCAGCCCAATAACTCTTTGAAGGCCTGTACACATCCGGGGGCGTCGCGGTGACTAACATCACCCACCTTTCCCCAGGCGAGCTGGCTTCCCGCCGCGCGTACGCCATGCGGCGTTGCCATGTTTACTGGATCCATCATCCCTCCAGCCTAATAACTATGTAATGGTCTGAACACATCCGGGGGCATCGCGGTGACTAACATAACCCACCTCTCCCCATGTGGGCCGGCTTTCCGCCACGCATACACCTTGCGGCGTTGCCAGCTTTCTGCCACGCATACACCTTGCGGCGTTGCCAGCTTTCTGGAACCATCATCCCTCCAGCCTAATTTTGGCCATAAATAAAAATAATTAATTTGTTATTCTTCAAGATAAGTCATAAATTTCAAAGTTATACGTCATGAAGCACACAAAATTGTTTAGAAAGTACGTTTGACAGAACCTGAGAACAGCTACGCAAAGAAAATATCAAAGCAAGGTTGAATAATAAACATAGTTTGGAACTAATAGTGCTGGTTACTCAAAGAGTATTTATTAAAAAAAGTTTTTCATCACAAGGCGGTAACAGAAAATAAGTTTCTACATTCCGTCTTTTTTCACAGACACAAAATCGAGCGAGGTGAATAACACGCTGTATAATTTCAAATCAGCATAGACACAGGACAATTACAAAAGAAAAGATAACATGGCTGAGTGTTGCACAATATAGAAAGCTAGCGACATCGTTTTTTCTCGTATTTATCTTTTTTTTTATTTTAAGTGGATGGCCTTGCTGTTGGGGATATGACTAGGTATATTTTAAAGTAGATCGATGGTATAATAATCTTTTTCGAAAGGAAATATCTTGCGCCCTGTTGAAATTGCTGCGAATACGCCGCACCGTGATAAAAGACAACATAAAAAAAAAGAACCATGAGGACCTTTATTTGCCGAGATCGATAAGAGATACTACAAAGTCGCGTCTTGTGTACATATGTGCCAAATTTGGGTTATTTTTTGTACTAGACTAAATTCCACTCTCTTCTACATAAACAAGTCTGTGCCTTATGTTCATTGTCTGCTGCTTTCTGAGTGGATTGCGTATGATTGTGTCGTATTTGTATGAATCTTGTAATGTGGTCATTAGTTTCTTGTTCTTCAGGATGTGTCAAACTATACCCATGATCCAATGAGAACGTCGTTCAAATATATACTGGTATTCATTCTAGAGTGTATCAAAATAATAACGCGAATTTTACAGGTATCTATTCATGAGTATAGACACGATTATTTAACATATTCATTTCGCTCCATGCTAGACTGAACATGCCAATATGCAATCAAGGATTTTTAAGTTACCGTAATGGAAGCATTGCACTGGGTGAGCTAAGATGGAAACTCATAAAGCATAGAACAGGGCGATTAGTGCTAAAAAAAACTTATTTAAAAATTACAAGCAATGAGCCATGGACTGATATCAACAGGTAGATTATGATTTTCAATCAACTAGATACTTGCTCTGCTAGCAAACTTCACAGTATAACTCGTTATAACTTTATTCCTCTCGTACGAGCTGTGCGGGAAGCACGCATACCGGGCGGAACTGCCGGGGCCACGTAGCTGTCAAATGTACGAGAAGGTTCTCGTACAGACTGGCTCAAGCTTTGTGGGTCGCCTAACCCACAGGCGAACTGAAGTGCTGCGAATTACTTCAATTCAGGGATGGTAATAAAAACCCTTTGTACGTCGCGGAGAAAAAAAAATTATCGGGTTGCTGGAAAACATACGTAACAATACATCTCCATCACAAACATTAAGCTAATGTTTAAATTGATACATGTTGTGCATTTATCGGGCAACATGTTCCTGATTACAAAATATATCGCACAAACACTATGCTGAAATAAAAAGGAATGCTCAGATATTTTTTTTCTCCACTAATAAAGTCTCTGTTGTAATATTATGTCACGTCAAAAGATGTTCTATATGTTGCCTTGAGGGGAACGCCAATTATTTACTCTATAGCACAATATAACAAACAAAACCATTTTATTCTCATTCCGAAGTCCACTTTAACAATAATAATTGTAAAACCATGTAGGAAGTTACCTATGTTTCAATTTTATCAGTACTGGTCAGAATATTCAGGTATAAAAAATAAATTTTGTGACAAAGTTTGTAACCAAGAGCTAGGTTTTTTACGGGATTTTTATGATGATTATCGTTTAAAAAGGTTAAGTCAAACCATATGTATCTTACTGTAAGAAAATAGGACATTATGTTATTTTTCCCATCTGCGCTTTAAATTCGCAAAATGGTTTTTTGCAAATAGAAAAATCTCTCAAATAAGAACAACCCGTAACAAAATCTTAGGTTGTGTGCATCCCAAGGATAGCAATACGTAAAACTTATTTATTTAAAGATTTGAAATCATTAAAAGGTTTTATTATAATCATTTGTTACCTCGTATCCCTTTGTTTTTTTGCAAATTATCTCAGGAGCTTATATCAAACCTTCTATTCGGTAAAATCTAATCTTTGTATTATAATACTGCAGGTCACTTAAAAGCTATATGATGTTTTTCTTCAATACATCTAGTCGGCACAATCAAGGTAATTGTGTTTTAAAAATTTAAACGCTTTTAAAAACTGTCACGCGTTAAAAAAAATGCTTAAAGACCCAATTAAATACTGATGATAAAAAAATTCCCTGGCCTTTCCCCAGAGCCTTGCGACATCGCGTTGCCATGGAAACGCTGCTGCCAGCGCGGCACGAAACGTGCTATTAAAAACGCATTACACACGAGACCCTGGCCCTGAGCAACTCCACCGGATCACTGCATGCGGATACTAAGTGTGTCGCGCCGCTACCACTAACTAGCGCCTGTTCGCGTATGTGCGGCTCTCGCCTCTTATGTCCCGCAGAGACTTCCTTCGCTGTGTGTCCTCGCGAGCTGGCGTGACGGGCCACTCACCAGCCACTCGCGCCCCTTGCCACCCATGTTCGTAACGGCCTACCACTCGCTCCCCTTGCCACCCATGTTCGTAACGGCCAACCACTCGCGCCCCTGCCTCCCATGTTCGTAACGACCAGCCACTCGCGCCCCTTGCCTCCCATGTTCGTAACGGCCAACCACTCGCGCCCCTTGCCTCCCATGTTCGTAACGGCCAACCACTCGCGCCCCTTGCCTCCCATGTTCGTAACGGCCAACCACTCGCGCCCCTGCCTCCCATGTTCGTAACGACCAGCCACTCGCGCCCCTTGACTCCCATGTTCGTAACGGCCTACCACTCGCTCCCCTTGCCACCCATGTTCGTAACGGCCAACCACTCGCTCCCCTTGCCTCCCATGTTCGTAACGGCCAACCACTCGCGCCCCTGCCTCCCATGTTCGTAACGACCAGCCACTCGCGCCCCTTGCCTCCCATGTTCGTAACGGCCTACCACTCGCTCCCCTTGCCTCCCATGTTCGTAACGACCAGCCACTCGCGCCCCTTGCCTCCCATGTTCGTAACGGCCAACCACTCGCTCCCCTTGCCTCCCATGTTCGTAACGGCCAACCACTCGCGCCCCTGCCTCCCATGTTCGTAACGACCAGCCACTCGCGCCCCTTGCCTCCCATGTTCGTAACGGCCTACCACTCGCTCCCCTTGCCACCCATGTTCGTAACGGCCAACCACTCGCTCCCCTTGCCACCCATGTTCGTAACGGCCAACCACTCGCGCCCCTGCCTCCCATGTTCGTAACGGCCAACCACTCGCTCCCCTTGCCTCCCATGTTCGTAACGGCCAACCACTCGCTCCCCTTGCCTCCCATGTTCGTAACGGCCAACCACTCGCGCCCCTGCCTCCCATGTTCGTAACGACCAGCCACTCGCGCCCCTTGCCTCCCATGTTCGTAACGGCCTACCACTCGCTCCCCTTGCCACCCATGTTCGTAACGGCCAACCACTCGCGCCCCTGCCTCCCATGTTCGTAACGGCCAACCACTCGCGCCCCTTGCCTCCCATGTTCGTAACGGCCAACCACTCGCGCCCCTTGCCTCCCATGTTCGTAACGGCCAACCACTCGCGCCCCTGCCTCCCATGTTCGTAACGGCCAACCACTCGCGCCCCTTGCCTCCCATGTTCGTAACGGCCAACCACTCGCGCCCCTTGCCTCCCATGTTCGTAACGGCCAACCACTCGCGCCCCTTGCCACTCATGTTCGTAACGGCCAACCACACGCGCCCCTTGCCTCCCATGTTCGTAACGGCCAACCACTCGCGCCCCTTGCCTCCCATGTTCGTAACGGCCAACCACTCGCGCCCCTTGCCTCCCATGTTCGTAACGGCCAACCACTCGCGTCCCTGCCTCCCATGTTCGTAACGGCCTACCACTCGCTCCCCTTGCCACCCATGTTCGTAACGGCCAACCACTCGCGTCCCTGCCTCCCATGTTCGTAACGGCCAACCACTCGCGTCCCTTGCCTCCCATGTTCGTAACGGCAAACCACTCGCGCCCCTTGCCACTCATGTTCGTAACGGCCAACCACTCGCGCCCCTTGCCACCCATGTTCGTAACGGCCAACCACTCGCGTCCCTGCCTCCCATGTTCGTAACGGCCAACCACTCGCGCCCCTTGCCTCCCATGTTCGTAACGGCAAACCACTCGCGCCCCTTGCCACTCATGTTCGTAACGGCCAACCACTCGCGCCCCTTGCCTCCCATGTTCGTAACGGCCAACCACTCGCGCCCCTTGCCTCCCATGTTCGTAACGGCCAACCACTCGCGCCCCTTGCCACTCATGTTCGTAACGGCCAACCACACGCGCCCCTTGCCTCCCATGTTCGTAACGGCCAACCACTCGCGCCCCTTGCCACTCATGTTCGTAACGGCCAACCACTCGCGCCCCTTGCCTCCCATGTTCGTAACGGCCAACCACTCGCGCCCCTTGCCACCCATGTTCGTAACGGCCAACCACTCGCGCCCCTTGCCTCCCATGTTCGTAACGGCCAACCACACGCGCCCCTTGCCTCCCATGTTCGTAACGGCCAACCACTCGCGCCCATTGCCTCCCATGTTCGTAACGGCCAACCACTCGCGCCCCTTGCCACCCATGTTCGTAACGGCCAACCACTCGCGCCCCTGGCCTCCCATGTTCGTAACGGCCAACCACTCGCGCCCCTTGCCTCCCATGTTCGTAACGGCCAACCACTCGCGTCCCTGCCTCCCATGTTCGTAACGGCCAACCACTCGCGCCCCTTGCCACCCATGTTCGTAACGGCCAACCACTCGCGCCCCTTGCCACCCATGTTCGTAACGGCCAACCACTCGCGCCCCTTGCCTCCCATGTTCGTAACGGCCAACCACTTGCGCCCCTGGCCTCCCATGTTCGTAACGGCCAACCACTCGCGCCCCTTGCCTCCCATGTTCGTAACGGCCAACCACTCGCGCCCCTGGCCTCCCATGTTCGTAACGGCCAACCACTCGCGCCCCTGGCCTCCCATGTTCGTAACGGCCAACCACTCGCGCCCCTTGCCTCCCATGTTCGTAACGGCCAACCACTCGCGTCCCTGCCTCCCATGTTCGTAACGGCCAACCACTCGCGCCCCTTGCCACCCATGTTCGTAACGGCCAACCACTCGCGCCCCTTGCCACCCATGTTCGTAACGGCCAACCACTCGCGCCCCTTGCCTCCCATGTTCGTAACGGCCAACCACTCGCGCCCCTTGCCTCCCATGTTCGTAACGGCCAACCACTCGCGCCCCTGGCGCTCCATGCTCGTAACGACCAACCACTCGCGCCCCTTGCCTCCCATGTTCGTAACGGCCAACCACTCGCGCCCCTGGCGCTCCATGCTCGTAACGACCAACCACTCGCGCCCCTTGCCTCCCATGTTCGTAACGGCCAACTACTCGCTAGGAGAATACCATCGGACCGCAACCGGGAAGCAGACGACGCCATTAATGAATGGTCCCGACGAACAACGGTTCCCTATTGGTGGACGCGCTACAGCCGGGTCAGCGAGGCTCTCTCAGACTGTCTGCTGCATCTGACAGCACCGCGACACTGTACTGTCATCACAGCTACTGCGGGCCTCGTGGTCCGAGTGCCAGAGCCGAGCATCGAACCAAGGACCCGCGAGGAGTACGAGGCCACCGCCTCTTGTTGTGAAACAGAGTTTATGTGTGGGTGTCTGTGAGAAGTATGATACTGGGTTACTTCTGAGGTGTTGTGAATATTTGTTTCTTTTTTTGGACCACAGCATTCTTCAAAGCTGCATTGCGATGTGTCGGACTGCCGACTGTCACACGTTGGACTTGAAGCGGCTGCTCTGGACGCATTGTTCACTGTCAACTTGCGTTTTCAGTTTTTTAAAGAGGATATAGACGGGTCTCCTAAAGCAAAAAACGGAAGGAACTGGCGGGAATATGAAGACATAGTTTTCCAACTTAAGCGTGTTTGCTTTTGCTGGTGCAAATACCTTAAGTTAAAGTATTCGGTATTCAAAATCGAGGGCATTTTTGTAACAATATTTAACAGAGTTTCTAGATGTAGATTAACTTTATGTTCATTCTCACTTCTTTTAATGATGAGCATGATCACTAACAATATTGTAAAGGCGAACGTGTGTTTGTTCTTCTTTCACGCATGAACGGAAAAAACGGATGGACATGATTTTTTTTCCATGTAGATAGTTTTTTGGGCCGGAGAGTGACATAGACTACATATAGTCCTTATTATGAAATTCAATCCCCAAGGGAGTGAAAAAGGGGTAAATTCAATTTTTATAGTAAAAAATCACAGGAGGTAGGTCATAGACACACAAACAGAGAGTTTGCGTCATTTTTCAATGTCCGCCTCATGGTCTATAGTTAGGTCTGGCAACTTCCTATCTTTCTCCTTGGCGAAACCAATCTGCTAAGTGAAGTTCGTGACTGCTCTCGAACTAAAGGCGCTAATAACAGTTTAGATATTCGTCAATAGATGGCGTTGCTTTAAATTTGCAACGCGCTATGTTTTAGTGCCTCCGTCACGTCTTCCCTGTGAGTTACCTGCCTTCTCACAACATTTAGCTGAAGATTGGCGTCCCGGTTTTCTTGATGCATAGCCTTGATGTACGTACTCAGATTGTGCAATCAATGGGAAATAAAAAAAATATTTTCCGTTTTTCAAATTTATGTCCTACAGACTCGAAACTCGGTAGTGATGTTCCTTATATTTAGAGACCCGGAAATTACGCGGATTCTTCTGGCCTCAGGATATAATTCAAAGTTATAGGTGTGCTCGACCCATGTTTACTTTCCCATTGGTTGATTTCTTAGAGAGAACATTTTTATCCTTGTTATTTGGCACTACCTGATTCGCTTATTTCTCTCCTATCTGGGCATCATTGGCTCACGGTCGTAGAGAGGCGTGTCCAAACAACTGCGTGCCAATCATGAACACAGTGCGAGAGTGTGGAGGTTTGCATTCTAGCTTGCGACTAAATGAATCCGCGAAATTTACGGCTCTCTACTTATATTGTGTCTAGCCCGGGCAACGCCCGGTACTTCAGTTCGTAAAACAATTTATATGAGTACATATTTGTCAGCAAATAATATTGAAACATTAACAGTGAAATGCAGTAACAGAATATCAGTTGCCATGAAAGTGACCCAAACGGTTTTTTTTTTCAGCTTATTAATTGATCTAACACAAAACCCGCATGAGGAGCCACGCATCTTCGATCCTCGGCGGAAGATCACGTACGTGTCTCTTTTCAAAAAAAAAGCAAGTACCGGTGCGGGCGTTTCGCTCGTGATTTATTTACTGCGAACTGTCGCGAGCGTCATCGACGACAGCTATCATGGCGCAGGAGGCGTTGGCTGCAAATGGAAAGTAATAAACGGGCAGGCCTGTGCACTGGAACAGGATAGCACTTGAGCGGTCATGAATCGTGAAGATTTTTATGTGAGTTTATATTTTTTTTTGGCAGTTGGTAGGCCTGGGAACCTCATTCGCGTGGCGCGAGTGAGAGAGGGTTGGATGACGGATGCTGGAGGGAGAAGGGGGGGGGGGGGGGGCGTAGCTCTAAGGCGTGAGTGACGTAGCACCTCTCACCGCTGTTCCTCGCCGCGGTGCGAAAACCGCTGGCTCATGTTCGTCTCTGGCCCAGAATTCCGGCTCCCCGGGGGAATTTTTTTTTTTCCCTCCCTGCCACGGCTACATTTGACGCAACCACTTCGGTTATTAGAAAGTAGTTCCCGCACGCGGTTTTTTTTCCCTTCCATCCTTCGCTTGTTTTCCGTTTGTTCCCCGCGCGCGGCGACGTGTGCGCGCGGCGGTTCCTGGTCCTCGCGCGTGGTGGTTCCTGGTTCTCGCGCGTGGTGGTTCTTGGTCCTCGCGCGCGGTGGTTCCTGGTCCTCGCGCGTGGTGGTTCCTGGTCCTCGCGCGCTGTGGTTCCTGGTCCTCGCGCGCTGTGGTTCCTGGTCCTCGCGCGTGGTGGTTCTTGGTCCTCGCGCGCGGTGGTTCCTGGTCCTCGCGCGTGGTGGTTCCTGGTACTCGCGCGCGGTGGTTCCTGGTCCTCGCGCGTGGTGGTTCCTGGTCCTCGCGCGCTGTGGTTCCTGGTCCTCGCGCGCGGTGGTTCCTGGTCCTCGCGCGTGGTGGTTCCTGGTCCTCGCGCGCGGTGGTTCCTGGTCCTCGCGCGTGGTGGTTCCTGGTCCTCGCGCGCTGTGGTTCCTGGTCCTCGCGCGCGGTGGTTCCTGGTCCTCGCGCGCGGTGGTTCCTGGTCCTCGCGCGCGGTGGTTCCTGGTCCTCGCGCGTGGTGGTTCCCGGTCGTCGCGCGCGGTGGTTCCTGGTCCTCGCGCGTGGTGGTACCTGGTCCTCGCGCGTGGTGGTTCCTGGTCCTCGCGCGCTGTGGTTCCTGGTCCTCGCGCGCGGTGGTTCCTGGTCCTCGCGCGCTGTGGTTCCTGGTTCTCGCGCGCGGTGGTTCCTGGTCCTCGCGCGTGGTGGTTCCTGGTCCTCGCGCGCTGTGGTTCCTGGTCCTCGCGCGTGGTGGTTCCTGGTCCCCGCGCGTGGTGGTTCCTGGTCCTCGCGCGTGGTGGTTCCTGGTCCTCGCGCGCTGTGGTTCCTGGTCCTCGCGCGCTGTGGTTCCTGGTCCTCGCGCGTGGTGGTTCCTGGTCCTCGCGCGTGGTGGTTCCTGGTCCTCGCGCGCTGTGGTTCCTGGTCCTCGCGCGCTGTGGTTCCTGGTCCTCGCGCGCGGTGGTTCCTGGTCCTCGCGCGCTGTGGTTCCTGGTCCTCGCGCGCGGTGGTTCCTGGTCCTCGCGCGCGGTGGTTCCTGGTCCTCGCGCGCGGTGGTTCCTGGTCCTCGCGCGCGGTGGTTCCTGGTCCTCGCGCGCGGTGGTTCCTGGTCCTCGCGCGTGGTGGTTCCTGGTCCTCGCGCGTGGTGGTTCCTGGTCCTCGCGCGCTGTGGTTCCTGGTCCTCGCGCGCGGTGGTTCCTGGTCCTCGCGCGCGGTGGTTCCTGGTCCTCGCGCGTGGTGGTTCCTGGTTATCGCGCGTGGTGGTTCCTGGTCCTCGCGCGCGGTGGTTCCTGGTCCTCGCGCGTGGTGGTTCCTGGTCCTCGCGCGCGGTGGTTCCTGGTTCTCGCGCGTAGTGGTTCCTGGTCCTCGCGCGCGGTGGTTCCTGGTCCTCGCGCGCGGTGGTTCCTGGTCCTCGCGCGCTGTGGTTCCTGGTCCTCGCGCGCGGTGGTTCCTGGTCCTCGCGCGTGGTGGTTCCTGGTCCTCGCTCGCGGTGGTTCCTGGTCCTCGCGCGTGGTGGTTCCTGGTCCTCGCGCGCGGTGGTTCCTGGTCCTCGCGCGTGGTGGTTCCTGGTCCTCGCGCGCTGTGGTTCCTGGTCCTCGCGCGCTGTGGTTCCTGGTCCTCGCGCGCGGTGGTTCCTGGTCCTCGCGCGTGGTGGTTCCTGGTCCTCGCGAGTGGTGGTTCCTGGTCCTCGCGCGTGGTGGTTCCTGGTCCTCGCGCGCGGTGGTTCCTGGTTCTCGCGCGTGGTGGTTCCTGGTCCTCGCGCGCGGTGGTTCCTGGTCCTCGCGCGTGGTGGTTCCTGGTCCTCGCGCGCGGTGGTTCCTGGTCCTCGCGTGTGGTGGTTCCTGGTCCTCGCGCGCGGTGGTTCCTGGTCCTCGCGCGCTGTGGTTCCTGGTCCTCGCGCGCGGTGGTTCCTGGTCCTCGCACGCTGTGGTTCCTGGTCCTCGCGCGCGGTGGTTCCTGGTCCTCGCGCGTGGTGGTTCCTGGTCCACGCGCGCGGTGGTTCCTGGTCCTCGCGCGCGGTGGTTCCTGGTCCTCGCGCGTGGTGGTTCCTGGTCCTCGCGCGCGGTGGTTCCTGGTCCTCGCGCGCGGTGGTTCCCGGTCCTCGCGCGTGGTGGTTCCTGGTCCTCGCGCGTGGTGGTTCCCGGTCGTCGCGCGCGGTGGTTCCTGGTCCTCGCGCGCGGTTGGTTCCTGGTCCTCGCGCGCGGTGGTTCCTGGTCCTCGCGCGCGGTCGTTCCTGGTCCTCGCGCGCGGTGGTTCCAGGTCCTCGCGCGCGGCGGTTCCTGGTCCTCGCGCGCGGTGGTTCCTGGTCCTCGCGCGCGGTGGTTCCTGGTCCTCGCGCGTGGTGGTTCCAGGTCCTCGCGCGCGTTGGTTTCTGGTCCTCGCGCGCGGTGGTTCCTGGTCCTCGCGCGCGGTGGTTCCTGGTCCTCGCGCGCGGTGGTTCCAGGTCCTCGCGCGCGGTGGTTCCAGGTCCTCGCGCGCGCCGGTTCCTGGTCCTCGCGCGCGGTGGTTCCTGGTCCTCGCGCGCGGTGGTTCCTGGTCCTCGCGCGTGGTGGTTCCAGGTCCTCGCGCGCGTTGGTTTCTGGTCCTCGCGCGCGGTGGTTCCTGGTCCTCGCGCGCGGTGGTTCCTGGTCCTCGCGCGCGGTGGTTCCAGGTCCTCGCGCGCGGTGGTTCCAGGTCCTCGCGCGTGGTGGTTCCAGGTCCTCGCGCGCGTTGGTTCCTGGTATTCGCGCGCGGTGGTTCCTGGTCCTCGCGCGCGGTGGTTCCTGGTCCTCGCGCGCGGTGGTTCCAGGTCCTCGCGCGCGGTGGTTCCAGGTCCTCGCGCGTGGTGGTTCCTGGTCCTCGCGCGCGGTGGTTCCTGGTCCTCGCGCGTGGTGGTTCTTGGTCCTCGCGCGCGGGTGCTTCTAGCGCGGTGTCTCCTCTGAGCTGGCGCGCAGTCTTCTCGTCGTGCACACGATAACAGTGAAATTTGAGCGGTGACCGTCACATCACATGGCATAAAATTGACGATAAAGGTGTAAAGCAAGTCCCTAAAGTGCTTTCAAGAATCTGGACCGGTTGTTTAACGTGTAAAAATTACTCTGAAAACACGCGTTTTAGACATTTCCACTCTTCTTTAAAATACAGTTAAAAAACTTAATCCGAAATAAAAATTACTTTTCGGCCCTCAGAGAACTCTTAGATGCCTTTCGTAAACAGACCCCACTCGGATATCTTGAGTAGTTTCGAAATCGCGTTGTTTTTCCTGAAGCTCTGCGCACCGAGTGTGTGCCTGTGTAGGCGGGGGCCTTAAGACTCGAGCTACTACAAGAAACCCACCCGGCATTTTCCTCCTCCTGGTCTTGTAAATTAAACAGTGTCATGTGACCATTCTGTGAGCGATTCCGAGACACATGCATGCCTGTCAGGGCACAAAAATCTTCAAAAGAAAACCAAACAAAAATTTATAAAATATATTTTTTAAAAATTGGATGATCTGCTCATGGCTGACTAATAAAAGCCCTCTGGGCTCTCCACACAACAAATGGCCCAGCCTAACTTCGACCACAACTGTTATTGGAACGCAACAATTTGGTCCACAAGGCGGCCAGGAGTGTACTATGTAACCTATGTAAATTGCTTTACCGTTCACCGAAACGAACACACGACGTGTCGGCCTGATTCACCTTACACGCCACACCCGAGACTAACTGGATCACATGCCCACATCACACCGACCTGCCTACAACAGCTCAGACATCACGACACCACATCAAAAATCTGATGGCCTGTTAGACTGCAACAAGGTGTAACAGCACCGACGGTTTCTTCCTTGTGATTGGCGGACGTCCGCTGAAGAAGTCGTTGCCCTATTTGACCGAGCCACTCATGACTAGGGACCGGAAAAATTCGCGGGTTAAATGACTTGCAGTATGAACTCCATAGTTCTACGTACACTCGGTCAAATGTCACCCACTCGTTGGCTGCTGTCTTGTGAGACGTCCCAATGTATAGCAGCCTGTGATTCGATAAAGCTTTGGTGGAGCGTTTCTCATTGGCCCAGAGTCATCCGGGTGAGTTGTGAGCCAATAGCAGAGGCAGCACTGAGGTATAACTATTTGTATTTTAGCCTATCGCGAAATGAATTCGCGAATTTTTCCGGACTCTACTCATGACTAGAGACCGGAAAAATTCGCGGATTCATTTCGTGATAGGCTTAAATTCAAACTTGTGTACATTTCTGCTGGTTCTGCTATTGGCTCGCGGTTTAACTGGAACTCTCTGGGCCAATGAGAGACTATCGACCAAAGAAGCGTCGAATCACAAGCTACCCAGTGGAGACGCCTCACAATTTAGTACCCAATGAACACGCGTGTTTACTTTGAGAAATGCAGATGATAATGGAGGCTATCCTAGAGGTCATTGAATCCACGAATTTGTCTGGTCCCTACTCATGACGAGGTTGCTTCCGCGCTGAATTACTGTGTTTGGCATTCGACATGTTCCCGAAGGAAACACTCCCAATCCCAAAGCACAGACGATGCTACAGTGTTTTGACTTTCGGCTAGCCTCGGAATATTTTCGCGAAATATGCATGCCTCTACTCATCAGGCCTTCTCAGCTGGTCGGTCCGTGTCTGGCTCTACGTCTCGTGCAACCGTCACGGGCTGAACCACTGGAGAAGCAGTCAGCTCTCGCCTACGGCAGGAGACCATTACAGACTCTTCCTGGGCCGATTTCGAGAAATACCCGGGTCGGGGATAAACGGAATGAGTGAACGGGATTCGAACTCAGTTCCTTCCGAGCACGCGACTTCACTCGTGGTGTTTTTCCTTATGATTTGACCCTTATTAAACCATGTTATCCCTTATCCTCCTGCATTCAAGTCGTAGGAAAAAAAAGGGGGGGGGGGGGGTTGTCTGTAAAGTCGGTTTACGGACGATAATTTTACGTGATAACGTCATAAGAAAACATTGATGAAAAATTGCATACTTTTTAATTTTCAAATATAATTTACAGTTTTGCAAATAGGTTATATAGGAATGTAGCATATTCAAAATAATTTAAATGCCTGAAATTTTTAAATATTAATTTAAGAACTTTTCCTGCATACATTCAATTCTTTGCTAATTAAAATATTTTGATGCAGAGAAAGTTTTAAATTTAATAAGACTTAAAGATCTTCATGCGTATTATCTACATGTTGGTGAAAAAATGCTTGGCATCCAATATAACTCAAAGGTCTTAAAAGAGGACATCACGTTTAATGTCATTACTTACTATGTGATAATTCTGATTAATTAAAATAGTTTTTTTGACTAAAGGTTATACAATAAATGCTATCGTAATTCAGAGACGTTTGTTAACTTCAAAATCAGATCCGGACAGCTGAAATATCTTGCTGAATAGTTCACAAACATATTTCCCAATTTTTTTTTATCAGCATCATTTCTTGATCAATTCTGATTACAGTTGGAATATCATTTATTAAATATTAAAGAGTAGTTGAGATAAACTACTACTTTGCGGAACACCTAATACCATTAAATTGCATTTGCAAATTTGACTGCAAAGCGTCTATTTGTAAGATAATATATACCACGCATTGCTTGACGAGGCCTAAAATTGACAATTTTTTAATCATAAGATAATGTTGGAAAGTATCAAAGGCTTTGCTCATGTTGAAATAAATAGAACACACACATACATATATATAAAGCGTGTGTTAAAGACGATATTCCTGATTGAAAACTATGTGGTTTTACAGAAATAATATTTTTAGAAATAAAATTCATGTGCCTATAAATATTTTTTCGTAAAAAACTGCTAAAATACTAAAAAACAAAGGTTTCTGACTAGAATTTAACCGTCAATAATACTTCAAGAAAATATATACCGATAAATGGTTGAACACACAACCACTCACTGACTGATGCACACTTAATTAAAATATTTTTTTGTAAAAAAGCAAAATTTAATTAATGTTTTAAATGTTCGTTTGAGCTTTATTTATAACATGTTGGAATTACAATGGTACAGTTACTAAAAACTAAAACGCTACAAAACTACAAAAAATATTTTTGCAAAACTCCGTTCCCCCGGAGAAACCCCCGGAATGGCCACCGCATGGGGAGCCCAAGAAAAGAAACGGGCTCCCCATTTGGAAGCCACCTGGAAGGTTTTTTTCTGTTCCACCCACCGTTTCTTTGGTAGCCTGACTTGTTACAAGGGATTGTATTCCTACCAGAGAAAATGCCGCCATTTTGTCTGGGCAATCCGCCTTGGAGGAGCCGGGGCGCGAACCCGGGTCCTACAAGTCACAAGGCAGGCGCTCTACCCCAGAACCAGAGTGGTAGAGCGGACACTTGCAGTCTTCTTAACACTGATATGATGTTATTCCACGAGCTTACTGTAGTTTCGTGTGTCATTAACACATGCAGTAACATCTAACCTCGGTAACGAACAAATTTATGTGTTCTTATGTTGTTCCTTCAGCATGAATTATGTAATTTCAAGACAGTGAAATATAATTTGTATAACTAGTCTGGCAATTTTTTAGTTACTTTCCTGCAAAAAAACTTACAATCCCGCTGTACAATAATTATATAGACTAGTAAAAACATATGTAATAGCTTGCACTGTCGATGGTAAAGTTATTTTGAAATAAATGTTAGATATTAAAAGAGTGTGTTTATTTAAAATATATGTGTGTGCTTACAAGCATGAAGTTATTGTATAAACATTTTATTTATTTGGTTTTAAAGCCACAGAAAAGTAAAAGTTAACTTTTTTATATTACTTTTGGCTTTCTTTTGTTTTACCGTGCTTAACATGCACAGCTAATCCCTGGAAAGCTATTCAAACAACTGTTTGCCAATAAATAAATATTGGAGGTACTGGGGCAACACGAAGCATAAATGGTAACACTATTTTGTAGTGTTATTTTCATGTAAATGAACAAATTAACACAACGGCAAACAGAATAAACCAACGATGAAATTAACAGATAAAACATGGAAAAAACAACGGCTATACAGATATGCACAGGTGAACCCAGCGATGTGAAGAAACAGTGATGACAGCACAGACAAACACCGTAAGAAACAGTTGAGCGAAAATACAGATATTTT
Organism: Bacillus rossius redtenbacheri; assembly: GCF_032445375.1. Classification (NCBI taxonomy): domain Eukaryota; kingdom Metazoa; phylum Arthropoda; class Insecta; order Phasmatodea; family Bacillidae; genus Bacillus; species Bacillus rossius. The sequence goes on along the minus strand of NC_086331.1, from coordinate 130,836,408 downwards.
GAAACGACAACGATGATAGCGCAGACTAACACAGTATATGATTACTAAGAGAACAGTTGTGACGTTTCGGGAAAAAGATCTTAAGGCACGTACAGACTGAGGTTTGTCATGACATACAGTTAAATTAGTAATGGCGTTTGTCCGAAACTACATCTTGAATTAATTTACCTATTATTTAAAATGTTGTTTGTCAGTGGAAATTTTATTTAATGAACTATACTGAATTTATTGATATTCACATAAATACTGACTTTCTTTAAACAGATTTTTGTTTTATGTGTATATTTGTTTACACTTCTGTTAACAAGGCACAGGTATTAGTGCAGAGAAGCTTATTCAAAAGAGGAACCTGTTTCTGTAACAATAAGTGTCAAGATCGTAGTAAATTAAGGGGGGAAAGTAGGGTTGCCAGATTTATTTAGACAAAGAATTTTATTTTACAAAAATTACAATGGTAGGAATTTCAAAAAGTACTGAAGGTACCGACAAATAACCTAAAAATGTATTTTCAAGCATTATCTTTGTAAAAGAGTTTCCGGAGAAGGGACTGGCTTCTGCCCTCCCCTTCCACATATACTGTCTACACCCATGGTAAATGTGTAAACAAAATCACATGTAAGTTACACGCACTAGTACAGGAAATACTCAAAAGAATTGAATTAAAATTTAAGAGACCGTAATATTTGATAGTTGTACTTATAATATTAGATTTCAATAATTTTTCAAGACATGTGCTGATAGCCTACATGGAGTACTATAGTCTGAAACTATGTATTTGTACTGTTATGCAATAATCGTACACTCACACCTGTAGCATATCTAGGGAATCACTACAAGGCAATCTGAAGATTAGAAAAGATACACCATATAAGTTTATGGACCGAGTCGTAAGACACTATTTTCGTATTCCAGAGAACATAGGTGCAAATCCCGACTGGTAATTGTCATATCATTTTTACGTGAAACGTCTAAAAAATCACAGCGAAACATATGTGTACCAGAAAAAGTCCGACGAAAAGGTGTGTATCATCTTGTTTACCTTTTTTCTAACTATATAGGCTTCGGCCTGAGACGCACTTAAGTCTTCCTTACCTAGACCTCCCAAATAAAGTTAGTTTTAATTTAGGTTCGGAAAAAATTTCTGTTCAGTGTAGCTCACAACTTAGATGTGATAGCGCGGTGATTCGTGTGATTGTGTTTAGAGAACTGACAACACTGGGTAATACAGATTGTACGTTAACCAAAAAACATTAATTTTGATATAATGCCTTCGGTATCTCATTTATCATATCACAGGACAATGTTAAACAGAATTTTCGTCGTAAGCTACCATTTAGTGTCTGTTTTGAATTAAATAGATAACAAACCGTATAGTAGCCAAATAGGATTCCATACATTATATCTTTGAAAAATAATTATATTCATTCTACTTTTACATGGTGTTTGAAACAACACAATCCAAAATATAGTTAATTTATTATAAGCCAACAAGCAACACACACACTTGCCAGAATAAATAACAAATATCATATAACTTCTAACATAGGTGATTGGAGAGCTAGAGAAAAAAAACGATTAATTGAAATAACTATGGCGGTCGCAACTTATTTTCTCTAAGTACGAAAACAGAAAAATGCCGACTAGAAACCAACATGGCATTAAGAGAATTCAACAAGACTCTTTAACACTTTTACCTTTAAACAAAAAGCATCGCAAGAAAACAAACTATTCTGTTTTCATGCGCTTACAGTTAAACATTTTCATTGCTCTTTGCTAACCTGTTCCTCCTAGCATTGCTGCTGAGTCAGTGGCGCAAAGATAACCTGCAAGGGGGCATAGCGTCATGTTTTGACGAGGCCGATAATTTCAGCATTTTCCAGTGATAAAGTAACGAGCCGTGGCTTAGTCTGACACGTTTTGGCCGCCTGTTCGAGTTGTTGGCCTCCACATGCAAATATGATCTACTAACCACTGTTGTGTCAATCTTCCAGCGCCAATGATAGGGTTAAATTGGTCGCGAAGAGATGTTAAGGCACATTTGAATTTTATTATGTTGTTGCGAACGCTATTCATTTGAGCAGCTTCGTACAAATCGCACTGCCAACATGGTTGCCATCCTGGTGTGTGTTGTATCGAAGTCATTGCATGGAAGATTATTGAATACCTAAACAGAGAGAATTAAACGTAATGTAGTTTTTCAATTTTTTGTCAAATATGTTTGTATCGTTTCATATATATATATATATATATATATATATATATATATATGTGTGTGTGTGTGTGTGTGTGTGTGTGTGTGTGTGTGAAAATTCATTTGCAAAATATTAAAACAAATTGAATTTTTTATAAATATTTCGTGTGTATTAAATTAAGTTTTTGTTATATTCATCATATTAAAATGGTTGCCTTAGGAGCATTGCAACTTACTATTAAGGCTATATTATAATTGCAAACCATTCAACAAGCGTTTCAACTTTGGCTGAAACACGAAGTCATTTCGCGAACTGGACCCGACGTTTGAAGCATGTGACACTCTTGCTTCAAGCTGTGAATAGGCCACATATTTAGTAGTGTGTGGCTTCGCCCGCATCGAGTATGTGCGCGTACAAAAGTCTAATTACAAGATAATTACGGCCACTAATACCGCGTGTTCTCTTCGGAACCATTTATGTGAGAAAAAACTTATTTCCTAAAACTCTTTTACGGGTTTTTTCCCCCATATAACGCGTTGTGCAAGCATATATTAACTATTTCTCCTTTGTAATCATACGGCATTCTCCTCTTCAAGTCTCGCTTCTAAAAGAAGCGAAAAAAGGTGAAAATGATGCAATTATATATAAATTATATCAGACCAAGTTGAGGTAAAGAAATAAAATAATAAGCATCCAAAAGACACATGCCACTAGACCGCTGGAAGATGGCTTGTTTCTGAAGGGTGAAAAAAAAGTACCAGAGCAGGTTGTGAAAATTCAAACTTCTAATTACAGCTTTTGATACTGCTGTGCAAATTACGAGTTTGGTTTCTGATGAAATTAAAGACTTCCAGGCTTTCTCTAGATTTGGTATCTTGCCTGGAATTTTTTTTTTTTAAATCTAGATTGTAACACTGAATCTACTAACGCGTCTCGTATTAATTAGGGTCCACCCTATATGAGTTTTAACGTGTGTGGAAGGACTGTGTTTCCACCGGAAGAAATGTGTTGCGTTTACGTGTGCCACGCATTTCTATCAGCTCTACACGTAGAGGGCGTAGGCAGCATTGAGTAGCGAGACGCTCATAACAGTTTTAGTGCTTGCGTCATACATGTTGGCCTATTTAAAAGTGCAGTTTACAGTTTTAAAGACAAACTAACATTTAAAATGAATACTATAAATATTAAAAATAAAAGTGATTCAATTTCCTGAAAATAGTGGTTTCATTAGGTTTTATTTTATCAATGAATCTGGAAAACTTTATATGCGATTGGTCAGATAGCTTGTATCACGTAAATTTCAGGTAGGCTACTACAAACAAAACTTAAATCTTATTCATAAAGTACAGGTTATGGTTCATCAGGCTGAAGTCATTTTTTACAGTTTTATGTTATTCCCTATTTGGGTTTTTAAGTAAGTAGCTTGCTACGTTGCTGGCTAGCTCAAGCAAAGATCAGTGGTTATGTATTATATTCCTTAAGTCAATCTTAAATTCGTTACAAAAGTTGTTATATTTTCAAATCAGTGAATTTGTCAACAGCTACCAAAAATATACGTATATACATTTTTCCCCCTAAGATGCATGAAAGTATATAAACTACACGGAGTAAATCACAGTAAACTAATGTTTGTATCTATCATGGGCGCGAAATTGTATTTCACTGCTTGCAAGATATGAAATAACCAAGCCATATAACTGGAATGTATTAAAAAATATGTATAACCATGTGTTTACTTAACACGTATAATTTCTCCAAGACATCTAGTGTCTATGTTTATTTGTTTTATATTATTAAGCCCGGTAATTATTTTCTATATCAACAAATATAAACTTCTTGGGGATATTATTTTGTTATTCAGTTTAAATTTTCCAAAGACGTATAATATAATTAAAATATAAACTAGTGTTGTTTATTTCAGTAACAGAACCTTATATTCATAACCGTTTTTATGACAGGGTCTCGTTATTGTACTCTGAAAACTTTGCAGAAATCGGGCTTTCAGCAGTAACAAACAGGGAATTCTGACTTTAAGTCTAACAATTGCACGGAAATCATTTTCCCCGTATTTTCCTGCTATTCAACCTTAGGGGGGAAAAAAGAAAAAAAAAACTGACTGCCACCGGCGTGTTTTGTTTAGCACGCTTTATGCGGACTGAAAGAAAAATGACGTGTCCCTCACGGCAAAATAAAATAGGGAGAAAACTCGCAGCTTTTTCGTTTCCCCGTAATACATCAGAAAAGAACCTAATATTTTGAATTGCGGGCCAAATTGACCCCTGCTGTTTACGTGCTTATTGGATTTTTTTCCCCTTCTTTTCAATCTCTCACTCTCTCGCCCCTCCTTCTCTCTCTCTCTCTCTCTCTCTCTGTCCCTGGCTCATGCAAGGGATGCTTCCTCCTCATTGGCCAGCCTGTACGCCCCTCCGACACCGAGGAATCTGCAGCCGGAAACATCTATTTCCGAGGGCGATTTCCGCAGCGGTGTTGCGGTCATTTGATTGGACAGCGCAGCATCGAATTGTATGTAAGTTGGTTCCACCACTTACACGTTCCCCCCCCCCCCCCTGGAAGTGGTACAAATCAGTTTTACCAACAAAAAAAAACTGTTTTCCGCCTACTTTCAAGACATTGGTCATCGAGGCAAACATTCATTCAAAGTCCTCCAACACGTTCAAACTGGACATTTTCACGCCACCGTCAACTAGAACCGTCCAACTGCACATCTGCCGAACCACCTAGAACTCTTTCACGCAATTTCCTAGGAAGAAATTCAAGTGTCACCGTTTCAAAACTCACTGGAAAACCCGCTATGGCAGAAAACTACAAGTCTGCTCTGCCTGGTGCCTACAGGCCTGTGTTAATTGTGGAGATACAGCTAAAAATACGATGATATGCTGCGATTCTCACCTTTAAATGGGTGGAGGAGCGGGAATTTCTGGGATGATAAACACCTAATAGTGATCTAAAGACTGAGTAAAATTCAGCCTTTGTAGAATTATTCTCAACATAATACATTCATTTAATGCCGTACACAGCAGTGCTGAATTCATACACGTATATAATTCTTCTCTGCCGCCTGGATAGAGTAACATCAAGTGCAACAAACCAGGAATTACTACTGTAAAGCATTTGAAACGTACTGAGAATTTTGCCTGATTAATATTCCATGATTATTGCTTGCCTTAAAACTTCTAATCGAAAATATTTCTAATAGCACACAAAAACACATTTTTTTGGTGCATATTTCCTCAAATTATGTTCAAACCGTTGGTGTTATGTAAACTTCAACTAAAACTTTTTCTATTGGCAATTTTTAAAGAAAACTAAGTTATTTTTTTTTCTTCCTGTGAAGGTTATTTACAGGATATGCTGCAATACTCATGTTATAAGGGGAATTGGGTGGTGGCCATAGGGGTACGGGGGAGGTTTTTAGGGAGAATAAACCTCTAATAGTTTTCTAATAACTTACCAAAATTAATATTTTCTTGAATCATCCCCAATATCCACCCATTTTCCCCTCTTCCTGAGCTGCGAGGAACTTGCACGATCAAAGATGCATTCTTCAAGAGAAAAGGATATGATGGCTGACCTCCTTTGAAAAGAGAGCACTGTAAAAAATAATGTTTATGTGTTGTTCACTGACCAAGTAATTTTACATTCACGTAAAAATGTTTTTAACACAGAATTTAAAACTTTAACAGCAAACAACGACTATTCGACGGAGAAAACGTTCGTCATTTAGATTTGACAATTTTTAAATCATTTTTGGGCAGATGCAATATATGTATATTTTTTTTTCCTTTCAGAAGTATTGCATATTTGAGATTAAAGCTAACCGATTAAAAAGTTATCCTCCTATACACAGCAGGAAATGGGAATAGTGTGCCCAAATAATTATCGGGTTGTTTCATAATAAAACTAGCCTTTTATAATCATTTAATCGTTAAAAATATCGAATTATTGATAACCTTGATTTCCAATGAAGAATCGTGAATGTTACAACAGTGTACACAGTTTTAACCCAAAGCGGCTGTAAACTGTAGACAAATTACCTACTGGCTAATGTAGTTCCACTGGTATGAATATAATGTAACTTATTGTTTCGACTTAGCATTTGCCAATTAGAAATTTTTTAGAACATTAAATTAATTCAATCTGAACTTGCAATTAACACGGATAAATAATACAAATATTTAGTACTTGTATGGTTTTCAATTTTCGTCACTGTACTATATATTGTAGCTTTATATAAACAGTAGATATCAGACTTTTAAAATAACAACCTTCTCATCTCAAACCTTTAAACGCTTGGAAAATCTCAGGTTTTTCACTCGTGAAGATGTGAGTTTCAGCCCTTGTCAAGTGATTACGATTTCTGTCAACCAACTTTTCCCGAAGTCATGCCTGACAAGAGCTGGCAAGGGATTTTATCACAACCCAAGTATATTCTTTCCCTGACACTCCTGATTTGTGTCTTTAACGTTTTTACCTTCCATTTACTAAGTTTTGAAGAGACGCAAAGCAAAATTAAAACCAAATTAATAAAAACATGTAAAATTATTTAAGATAACGTAATTTATATGTTGGGTTCTGTTATTAATGCTCATTTTGATACATACTGTGTACCAGTTCCTGTTAATGTAGTGTTCCAAAAACATTTTTTTAAGAAATATGTTTTATTTGAAAATACCACAATGCTTTGTATTTTTGCAGAACATTTACATCATAATCTTGGTCAGTATTTTCTTGTTAAAATTACCATAAGAATCGTGGAAATTAAGATTACTTTAAAAACCACTGCTAAAAAACAACAATTTTACCTTTAATTATCAATCACTCCAAGACAGTAGGTATCCGTAATTCTTTACAGCAAATCGGTAATTTTAAATCACTTATGCATATAATTTAAGTAACATTAGTTCATAACGAGTATAAGTCAGAAACCTTTATAATGCTTTAAACTAATGAATATAATCCAAAATTCCAATGTTATTATAGTGCAGTGCTATTAGTCCAATGACAGAAGCTGTATATTTTTGTTAAAGTGGAAAAAAAAAAGTTTTAATCCTGAAAAAAATTGAAACCTAATTATTTATTTTATTAAATATCTTAAAGAATTAAAAACACTATAAAATTATCTTCTTATAATCGAGGGTAACGGCATAGGTTAAAAACTTATTAATTCAGCTACCATTATTTCGCAGATTCATTTCACTTCAGTCTCGACTCAACTTGCTTGAAATAATCAAGCCTTTTAAGAATGCTCGCTGGCCAATAAAAAGGGCACATCCTTTGGAGGGTTACACGTGATTGGATAACCACTTGCACCGTGGTCGTCATTGGACTATTCAAATAATAATCGTGAATCAGATGTATATGTGATTCAATTCTACTTTGTTACACAATAAACCCGCAAAATAATCGTGACTGAATTTATAGAGAGTGACACATGACTAAAACTTTCCATAATAAATTAACGTAATCATATTCCTTTATATGGGTATAGTTTATTATTTCTCCCCTTGGTTGTAAACTATTATCACACTGTAAACTTCCCAAGAATGAAAAATTACTCAAATGTTTAAAATATTTCATTCGTGGGAATCGTTTCCGTTGGGGCGATACTGATGTAATAAGAGAAATATCAAATCTGAGTCGCAAGAAAGGACATTTGGGAAAAGAACCAACGTGCGGTTCGTATATCGAGCCCACTCATAAATATCCCACAAAAACCATCCGCTTCCGAACAATCCTCACACTGAAATTCCACGACAAAAATAAAATTTTATCTCTCCAACGTATTCCAGTCTTATCCTTTCCCATTAGGGGGCTATTTCATTGTAGATTCACCCCTTTGGAGTGCCTCTACCCCTTTTATATATAAAAAACCGTATTTTGTTGGTTTCCCAGCCCAAACGTGGGACTTCCATTGTGGTTTGGAAGTTTTTTATCCGCGCCGGGTTCCAGTTACACCCCAAGAAGGATTTTTTTTTTTCGTATCTTTGGAACCCGGCGCGACAAAGGGATAAAAACGCAACCTGACGACCACCACCTGTCTGCAGTTCTCGGAGCGGTCCCGGATACACACGCGCAGCATCGCGATAATGATTTCAAAGACATCCCCTCCCTGCTGTACCTGGCGCAGCAGCCCCCAAACAGTCGTCCTCCTCGCACAGATGTTCGCAGCCTTTACCCTCGACTGCGCGCGGGGTGACCCTGGCGACTGCTGCAAGACACTGCCCGGCCTCCGGGTCCCCTCTAGGTACCAGCGGTGGACACTCAGAGCCCGTCTACAATAGTCCGAACCTGTGCGTGGTCCGTGTCCTTGTCCGAATGTGAGTGACGTCACACTGTCTCACCGAAAACTGCCCTGTCCACAATTGCGATGTCCGATGTCCGAATGTATTGATTTCTAAAGTTGTCACCAGAGCTCAGTAAATGTGCCAAACCAAATGTTTTTGTTTATTGTTTTGATGCTTTGTAGTTTGGGATTGAAATTATGAAAGTTATGTAAGTTATAAGTGACTAACAACACCTTCCATTTCCTTCAATAACAAAAACAAACACCACGTTTTCAAACGGGAACCGGAAATTCAAATATCGTGAGTGTTCTGTTATTTTTCTGTGTCCGAAATACACAGGTTGGGACAAAAAGTTCAAATTGACAAATGTCTTCGGACCAAGTAGGTTCGGACCTTCGCCCACTTGACGCATGACGTCAGACGGGTCACGTGGACCAATCAGCGACGAGTGTCCTTCGGTAATAGTTTAGGACATTGCTATTGTAGACGGGCCATTACACACTCCACGCATATATGTTCGCAGCTACGGAGGCTGCCGCATGGCTAAGAGACCGGAAAAATTCGCGGATTCATTGCGCGATAGGCTAGACTCCAAACTCGTACACCTTCATGCTGAGTCAGTGATTGGACCCCCCGTTTACCTGAAGGACTCCGAGGCAATTAAAAACTTTCAACGAAAGAAGTATCAAATCACCAGCATCCCAGGTAACGCGTGTCACGAGTCAGTATCCAATGAGCAGGTGCAATTTGTCCTAGGACATAGAGGATCGTGGAGTCTATCCTAGAGGTCATTGAAACAGCGAATTTTTCCAGTCTCTACGCACGGCCATCTGGGGCAACACTAGGCTCCATGGGTGTTCAATGCAGGATGGACTGTGCAGGTCTCGTGATGTTGCCCGACCACTCATCAGCTTCGTGGGTGGACATTGCCGGCCGCAAGTTTCCCACACTCCACTCACAGATGTTCGCCACCATTCACCCTCCATTATTCACCCCATCGCACCCGGGCATCGCTCGACTCCATATCACCGAAAAGGACCTTGATGTTCCAGTGGTTCATTCACTTGCTTCCTACCAAGGAGATAAGGTGCCGATAAGGGTTTTCTCGGTGTGCTCCCGCTTCCCCCACTGACGCGTAGCGCCCCTGGGCGCCTTCGAAGATGTCCAGCAGCCTTGATGTCGACCAGATGTGAGGTTCCAATGTCACTGGGTTTTTTTTTTGACGTGAAAACGTCTAATAAATCGATGAACGCCGGCTGCACCCACGAAAAAGGATGACTCATTGTCCCGTTACGCACATTGTCCCGTTACGCACATTGTCCCGTTACGCACATTGTCCCGTTACGCTGTGTCCCGTTACGCTCATTGTACGCTTGCGCAGCATTTATCTCTCTTCCACTCGATTGGAACAACATTCGGTTTGACTTTTTCGAGGCACATTAAACTTGAAACACTCCCATTCGTTTCCTACTTTTCCTATCATCGTCCTATCCTTAACAGAATAACACAGATTGGAAGAAGTTAAATAGCAAACATGTATAAAAGTTATAGTTAAAATAATCTCTTCGTTAAAGTAATAACAATATTTGAATTAATGAGTGCAAATAAAAGTAAATTTATCAATTAAATTGTAGATTTCATTTCACTCCTTCTTTGTATCCATACAAAATAGTGATAATTCAATAAAACTGATTCAATTTTATTCATAAAAGTGTGCAATCATATCATCAATGTTTTGTTATGACGTTGTCACATTACTATCGTCCGTAAACCGACTTTACAGACAACCAATTTTTAAGTTACGGTGGTGCTGAAGTGTAGGAACTATGGAATGTTAGCGTCGTTTTGGAGAGCGTCGATGGAGACTGCATGTCCTCGCTGGACGAGACCTGGCTGGTAGTAACTCCGGCAGTGCAAGTTGCAGGCCTGCTGGGTAAACGTGCCAGGGCTCGAACCCAGCGCCGACACTGCAGCGCCCCCCGACGACTATACAACACACTAACCTTAAAGTTATGTTCATATCCAAGTGTAGGTATTAATTTTTATTTTTCTCGACAGCGAAAGATCCGACTCCTCTGCAGATTATTATTATCCCACCAGAGTTTGCTAGAAAGTGTTAGTGTTGATTCCTCTTTATTTCTACATTCCCACGGTGATAAATGCGATACATTCCCACGATGATATCGTGTCGAGTGTGTCGAGAGACAAGAGCTGTCAGGGTGGTAGAACATGTCAAAGAAAACTTCTCAAATTTTAAAACAGCTTGAGATTTTGTGCTCTGCGAGCCATCTTGCAGGTAGCTGCAGGTGGGAGATTTATCGCCAGTACCTGGACAACTTCGAGAACTCATTCGACGACAACCCACGACCGCGTCGCTTTCGCCGCTGGACCCAAGATTATTGTTATCTTTAAAAGATTTGTGCAATGGGAGTGCATGACTTGATGTAAGTTTTTGGACATACGCCATTGCTAAGAAAGATTATTGCATCAACGGTTATTGACGTGACAACGTCTAATAAATCGAAAAACGCCGGATGCACGCACGCAAAAGTGTCCCGTTACGCTCATTGTTCCGTTACGATGTGTCCCGTTACGCTCATTGTACGCTTGCGCCGAACCGACAGAAGTGAAAACTTAAAACTTTGTTTATAAATGTGTAATATGAAATAATATCTACGTCAAATGTACGTAAGAAAATTAATCTGATTACTAGTATAATTTTAATTATTTATTCTTTTATTATTAAAAAAAGTAGCATCTGTCGGCGAGTGCAGTAATAAGAGGTTATGTTAAAATTGACTAAAAAATTATGGTGATTCATACAATTGATGATAGATATTTTACTACAGTTTATTTATATGAAAACTTGTTCATAATTATATTTAAACTTTATACCTAAACGACAGTTTTTAAAATTAATTACAAGTCATCTACACGTGAACTGTTTCGTTGACTGTTTATAAAGTTAAGTGAAAAGTTAATGTGGTTTTCATTGATTATTACAACAATTTCGGCAATAAAAGATTAATTATTCTTGCATTTTAAAAATCTGATTACTAGTATAATTTCAAGTATTTATTCTTTTATTATTAAAATAAAAATTATTAAATTTTATTCATAAAAGTATGCAATCATTTCATCAATGTTTTGTTATGACGTTGTCACGTTACACTATTGTCCGTAAACCGACTTTACAGACAACCAATTTTTTTAGCCTGCTCGTTTTTCGATACCAACACTGTAAAAAATATTGTGAATTTTACAATGGCTGTTGGTGGCAGCACGAATCTCCCAAGTGTTGGTGTTTCATTACACTCACGTGCCTTTGTGTATTTTGACGCACAGTCTGTGTGGTGTAGCAACGACATACTCTCAATTTTCACTAACAGTTTCGTGAATTTTTCAACTTATTTGTGTGAAACTACTCATAAATTGCCTGCTTGTTTGGACATACGCTCTGTGTAAAATAGCTTCCATTTTTGCGTTTTAATACGCATTGTGGGTAAAACTACACCAACCATGTCGATATAAACTTAGCTGCCATGTCAAACTTGCTCGTAGAATATATCGTCTTTAAATTTCAAGAGATGCGATATTTATTTACTGTGCGGAAGTTCGTACATATGGGCTACACATGTACTGAATTACGCATACAAGAACACGCCCCTTAAAAAACTAAGTATTCATATGACACGAACAGATTACAAGATTATAAAACCTCACTGTTGTTTATTGCATGTCTCTTATAATCTCTATATTATAAACTTATATTTGCAAGGCTGATAACTACGACTGCCGTCTATCGGCAGGCTTGAAATCATCCTGTGTTGAAGTCAAACTTTTAGAATTTTAGTTTATTAAATAAAAATTAATTTTACTGTTAATTTTCTTATTATCGAACAGAAGACACAGGTTTACAAAAATAGTTTGTACTTTTACAAAAAAAAATTTTGTTCACTATTCAGTCTCGCGTTTCCCTTATGCCCGACGAGAAGACTGCTCGCCAGTCCATAGCTTGCGCTTATAGGCTATACAATACAATGTTGAGTTTTAAGACTATCCACCTACATATGTTGAAAAAATTACAAAATGTAGTTGTAACTTTACCCAAGGAATGTGTAAAAAAATTTTTCCTGAAGTACACGAATAAAATTAAAAAATACGCCATTAACAAATGTGTAAATTTAATTTATTTTTTTTTACATTCAAGGTTTGAGGATTCCCAACCGGTTAAATGAGGTGTGTTTGACTGGACCAACTCATCTGCTCATTTTTATCATAGACGCATGGTCACCAAGAGAGCTGTACTTTAACAAAGAAGAGTCCAATTCGCTGCGAAATAAGTCTGCGAAATTTATGAACCGCTTAAGGATAGTTAGACATGTCCTATTGAGTACTAAGCCGAGAGCTAGAACCAGTTGTTGTTCGCAGAAAATATAGAATGTTCAACGGATTTCAACACGACGCGAGCATAATTTAAGTTTATTATTTTTATTACTGTAATCGGTTACATAAGTGCTTATCACACTCGACCAGTGAGGATGCGATTACTGCATGACTGACCTCGTCATTATCTTTACAACAACTACACTCTGTTAAAAAAAAACAATGAGACCACCAACCAGTGTTTAGAGGAATACACTGACATGAAGCCTGGGAACGTTGCCAATATTAAAAGGAAGTTTTCTTGAACTCAAAGTCCAATAAACAAAACCGCATTCTCTTAACGTCAAGCTTACTGTAAAGTCTAGCATACAAATTATTGAACTGGTGAAATTTTCCATCCACTGAAGTAGCTTGGCTTCTGGGTTGTAGCAGTGTCCTTGTCAAATAATTCACCGACGTTTCGGTCGACATTGCAGTCGTTGAATTATTTGCCAAGGACACTGCTACAACCCAGAAGCCAAGCTATTTCAGACAATGGCCGTGAATTCCTGCGCAAATTATTTCCATCTACTATTTATTGTGATTTTTGTCGCCTAGATTGTTGGCTAAACAAAATGCCTTCTTCTCAATTACTTGGCAGTAATTTTTTTTGACGTAACAACGTCTAATAAATCGATGAACGCCGGCTGCACACACGAAAAAGTGTCCCATTACGCACATTGTCCCGTTACGCTGTGTCCTGTTACGCTCATTGTACGCTTGCGCCGCATCTATATCTCTTCCACTCGATTGGAACACCAATCGATTTTACTTTTTCGAGGCACATTAAACTTGAAACACTCCCATTCGTTTCCTACTTTTCCTATCATCGTCCTATCCTTAACAGAATAACACAGATTGGAAGAAGTTAAATAGCAAACATATATAAAAGTTATAGTTAAAATAATCTCTTCGTTAAAGTAATAAACATATTTGAATTAATGAGTGCAAATAAGAGTAAATTTATAAATTAAATTGTAGATTTCATTTCACTCCTTCTTTGTATCCATACAAAATAGTGATAATTCAATAAAAATGATTAAATTTTATCCATAAAAGTATGCAATCATTTCATTAATGTTTTGTTATGACGTTGTCACGTTACTATCGTCCGTAAACCGACTTTACATACAACCAATTTTTACATGCAGGGTTATCTTCGGGCGTATCACAAATGTTCTTGTGATGCAACAGGCTCGTTGTGGTTGGTCCAATGAAGAGCAGAACGATCTACTTACGGCGATCTCAGCGCGTAACGTAAGAACTACTTCTAACACGAATAAACTCAATTTAAAGCTTTCATAAAGTAATAATTCCCGTGATCAATGACCATCTGTACTAATGAAAAGACTCGATTGAAAACTACGCATTATTTTAGTTTGTGTGGTAGTTACACGAACAAACACATGGTGACCTGAAATGAAATGTTCATTACTCGGTAGGCTTGCTACATTTGAGAACTGTGAAGCGATATCTGTAACGTTTATGTGTGTAATGCTTCACTCAATAAGACAAACATCTAACGACCGACAAATGTCACATTGAAGTATTCAACAGTATTCAGACAATTATTATGTTTTGCTATGTACAATAAACAACACATTTTAATGTGTAAAAAGCACGCTTTTAGCTGAAATGTATGATAACTTTTACAACGTGAAGTACATATTGAATGATACAACACAAAATACCATGCGACACGGATCTTAAAACTTCTTAGAGACAAGAAAATGATACCCTTAAATTACTACTGAGCTAAGCTCCTAAAGAAAGTGATTTTAATTTTGGATAATTTTAATTCACCATAGGAAAATCATGGCTTAAATGATTTAAGAACTATTTGTTCAATAACATTTATATATATATATATATATATATCTGTAGAATAGAACAATTGTGGTGTTTTATTTTTATTGGGATTTTACTATAGAACATAAAAGTATTACGCGATGTATAACTTTGAAAGTTTTATTTCCTATCAATCTTGGTGCATTTACGTTTTTAGTTACTGTTTGCTTATTTCATGCCTAAAGCTATCAGATGTGTGATTTTTATCGAAGCAAATTCCTAAGGTCCTTTTTGAATACGTTCATAGATAGCATTAAATTGAAAAATATAGGAACTCCAAGCGGATGTACACAATATAAAATGTACTTTCCTCTTGGATTATGTCGTGCAGGGGCGCAGGAACCGGGGGGGACAGGGGAGACGTGTCCCCCTGAACTTTTTGGGCGGAGGGGACTGTCCCCCCCCCCCCCAACTTTCTAGACCGTGATATTTTTATTTTATAATATTATTCTGCCCAACTTTATTTGTAATTTCTTCACTCTCAAATTTTATCTTAAGGAAACAATAATAATTTTAACATCGGTGTATCCAATGGATATATACAAAAACTGCTTAAAAAGCGACATTTTGCACTTTTAAAATCAAAATTTTCCGGTGGAGGACCCCCGGATCCCCAAATGGGGAATGGGTTTTCATGACATCAAAATCATCATTTGTCCCCCCCAACTTTATGAACACAGCTACGCCAATAATGTCGTGAAAATTCAGGTTAACTAGAACTTCGATGATGTTGTGGATTATTTTTTGTATAATACTCGATTGCGCGATTAATTAATTTTAGTGGTCTGATTGGCCGATACCAAAGTCTGGGGCATCTCATACTTTGGATCTGGCTTCCCATGATTAAGCGTGGTAAGAAATCTAAGGTGCGATCATTAAAGTTTAGCAAATGTATACAGAATCGTTTCGCAAAATTCTTTGATAATACTAAAATTAACCTAGGATTATAATTTCAGTCTCTGATCCAGAGTCAGTATAAGCAAATAAATTTAGTTGTGGCAGGCGTTTTGGATCTTTCCAGAAAAACTGGAAAAAATTGCTGCTAGGGTTTTATAAGACCAAGTTTCATAAACTAATTTTTTCATTGTATTAATGAGCATTTATTCTGTTGGAATAAAATTGCGTGTTTCAAACATTATTGCAACAGATGTTTCCAAAATATATGTATATACTCTATTTATATTAGCTTTCTGTTTAATCTTGCTTACATTACAGATTCTTAGGCCTTTTTATCTTAAAGTATAGTTTTGTGGGGTTTATTTCGTTTTTGTAAATTATCATTTTTGTCAGTATCCTGTATTACTTACTTTAATTTTTAAATTTGTATTCCTTAATACATTTGTTTATTCTAAAAGGGAACTATTATATTCTAATAAATAATAATTAAATAAACATTTCTTCTTCGAAAACATACACTTTTCCTTATCAGGTGTAAAACAGTAAAATTAAAATCAGCGTTTGCATAGCCGACATTTCAAAAGTAACGCGTAAGAGCGTGCTGCACCTTATAGCGCAACCTTCTCTTCTCTTCCTATTTTTATATTTTCGTAACTTTAACGTGTTTGTTATGACGCCTGTAGCTAGTATTTTTTCTACTCCCTGATGTGACCAAGTATTGACCCTGATAGGTAGGCTACTTATGTTGATGTTTGTATAAAAAAATGCTCTTCTGTATAAAAGGTGTTGTTCCTTGTGTCAACAAGCCACCGTGGCACTTCCTGTTCTGGAAGGTTAGAGAAGCTTCTTCGACGCGGCCATGACACTTCCTGTTTCCGGTCCTGGAAGGTTAGAGAAGCTTCTTCGTCGCGGCCATGACACTTCCTGTTTCCGGTCCTGGAAGGTTAGAGAAGCTTCTTCGTCGAGGCCATGACACTTCCTGTTTCCGGTCCTGGAAGGTTAGAGAAGCTTCTTCGTCGCGGCCATGACACTTCCTGTTTCCGGTCCTGGAAGGTTAGAAAAGCTTCTTCGTCGCGGCCATGACACTTCCTGTTTCCGGTCCTGGAAGGTTAGAAAAGCTTCTTCGTCGAGGCCATGACACTTCCTGTTTCCGGTCCTGGAAGGTTAGAGAAGCTTCTTCGTCGAGGCCATGACACTTCCTGTTTCCGGTCCTAGAAGGTTAGAGAAGCTTCTTCGTCGCGGCCATGACACTTCCTGTTTCCTGTTCTGGAAGGCTAGAGAAGCTTCTTCGTCGCGGCCATGACACTTCCTGTTTCCTTTTCTGGAAGGTTAGAGAAGCTTCTTCGTCGCGGCCATGACACTTCCTGTTTCCTGTTCTGGAAGGTTAGAGAAGCTTCTTCGTCGCGGCCATGACACTTCCGGTTTCCTGTTCTGGAAGGCTAGAGAAACTTCTTCGTCGAGGCCATGACACTTCCTGTTTCCGGTCCTGGAAGGTTAGAGAAGCTTCTTCGTTGAGGCCATGACACTTCCTGTTTCCGGTCCTGGAAGGTTAGAGAAGCTTCTTCGTCGCGGCCATGACACTTCCTGTTTCCTGTTCTGGAAGGCTAGAGAAGCTTCTTCGTCGCGGCCATGACACTTCCTGTTTCCTGTTCTGGAAGGTTAGAGAAGCTTCTTCGTCGCGGCCATGACACTTCCTGTTTCCTGTTCTGGAAGGTTAGAGAAGCTTCTTCGTCGCGGCCATGACACTTCCGGTTTCCTGTTCTGGAAGGCTAGAAAAGCTTCTTCGTCGCGGCCATGACACTTCCTGTTTACTGTTCTGGAAGGTTAGAGAAGCTTCTTCGTCGCGGCCATGACACTTCCTGTTTCCGGTCCTGGAAGGTTAGAGAAGCTTCTTCGTCGCGGCCATGACACTTCCTGTTTCCTGTTCTAGAAGGTTAGAGAAGCTTCTTCGTCGCGGCCATGACACTTCCTGTTTCCTGTTCTGGAAGGTTAGAGAAGCTTCTTCGTCGCGGCCATGACACTTCCTGTTTCCTGTTCTGGAAGGTTAGAGAAGCTTCTTCGTCGCGGCCATGACACTTCCTGTTTCCTGTTCTGGAAGGTTAGAGAAGCTTCTTCGTCGCGGCCATGACACTTCCTGTTTCCTGTTCTGGAAGGTTAGAGAAGCTTCTTCGTCGCGGCCATGACACTTCCTGTTTCCTGTTCTGGAAGGTTAGAGAAGCTTCTTCGTCGCGGCCATGACACTTCCTGTTTCCTGTTCTGGAAGGTTAGAGAAGCTTCTTCGTCGCGGCAATGACACTTCCTGTTTCCGGTCCTGGAAGGTTAGAGAAGCTTCTTCGTCGCGGCCATGACACTTCCTGTTTCCTGTTCTGGAAGGCTAGAGAAGCTTCTTCGTCGCGGCCATGACACTTCCTGTTTCCTGTTCTGGAAGGTTAGAGAAGCTTCTTCGTCGCGGCCATGACACTTCCTGTTTCCTGTTCTGGAAGGTTAGAGAAGCTTCTTCGTCGCGGCCATGACACTTCCTGTTTACTGTTCTGGAAGGTTAGAGAAGCTTCTTCGTCGCGGCCATGACACTTCCTGTTTCCTGTTCTGAAAGGTTAGAGACGCTTCTTCGTCGCGGCCATGACACTTCCTGTTTCCTGTTCTGGAAGGTTAGTGAAGCTTCTTCGTCGCGGCCATGACACTTCCTGTTTACTGTTCTGGAAGGTTAGAGAAGCTTCTTCGTCGCGGCCATGACACTTCCTGTTTCCTGTTCTGGAAGGTTAGAGACGCTTCTTCGTCGCGGCCATGGCACTTCCTGTTTCCTGTTCTAGAAGGTTAGTGAAGCTTCTTCGTCGCGGCCATGGCACTTCCTGTTTCCTGGTCCAGAAGGTTAGTGAAGCTTCTTCGTCGCGGCCATGACACTTCCTGTTTCCTGTTCTAGAAGGTTAGTGAAGCTTCTTCGTCGCGGCCATGACACTTCCTGTTTCCTGTTCTAGAAGGTTAGTGAAGCTTCTTCGTCGCGGCCATGGCACTTCCTGTTTCCTGTTCTAGAAGGTTAGTGAAGCTTCTTCGTCGCGGCCATGACACTTCCTGTTTCCTGTTCTAGAAGGTTAGTGAAGCTTCTTCGTCGCGGCCATGACACTTCCTGTTTCCTGTTCTAGAAGGTTAGTGAAGCTTCTTCGTCGCGGCCATGACACTTCCTGTTTCCTGTTCTGGAAGGTTAGAGAAGCTTCTTCGTCGCGGCCATGACACTTCCTGTTTACTGTTCTGGAAGGTTAAAGAAGCTTCTTCGTCGCGGCCATGACACTTCCTGTTTCCTGTTCTGGAAGGTTAGAGACGCTTCTTCGTCGCGGCCATGACACTTCCTTTTTCCTGTTCTGGAAGGTTAGAGAAGCTTCTTCGTCGCGGCCATGACACTTCCTGTTTCCTGTTCTGGAAGGTTAGAGAAGCTTCTTCGTCGCGGCCATGACACTTCCTGTTTCCTGTTCTAGAAGGTTAGAGAAGCTTCTTCGTCGCGGCCATGACACTTCCTGTTTCCTGTTCTGGAAGGTTAGAGAAGCTTCTTCGTCGCGGCCATGACACTTCCTGTTTCCTGTTCTGGAAGGTTAGAGAAGCTTCTTCGTCGCGGCCATGACACTTCCTGTTTCCTGTTCTGGAAGGCTAGAGAAGCTTCTTCGTCGCGGCCATGACACTTCCTGTTTCCTGTTCTGGAAGGCTAGAGAAGCTTCTTCGTCGCGGCCATGACACTTCCTGTTTCCGGTCCTGGAAGGTTAGAGAAGCTTCTTCGTCGCGGCCATGACACTTCCTGTTTCCTGTTCTGGTGGCTAGAGAAGCTTCTTCGTCGCGGCCATGACACTTCCTGTTTCCTGTTCTGGAAGGTTAGAGAAGCTTCTTCGTCGCGGCCATGACACTTCCTGTTTCCTGTTCTGGAAGGTTAGAGAAGCTTCTTCGTTGCGGCCATGACACTTCCGGTTTCCTGTTCTGGAAGGCTAGAGAAGCTTCTTCGTCGCGGCCATGACACTTCCTGTTTCCTGTTCTGGAAGGTTAGAGAAGCATCTTCGTCGCGGCCATGACACTTCCTGTTTCCGGTTCTGGAAGGTTAGAGAAGCTTCTTCGTCGAGGCCATGACACTTCCTGTTTCCGGTCCTGGAAGGTTAGAGAAGCTTCTTCGTCGCGGCCATGACACTTCCCGTTTCCGGTCCTGGAAGGTTATAAAAGCTTCTTCGTCGCGGTCATGACACTTCCTGTTTCCGGTCCTGGAAGGTTAGAAAAGCTTCTTCGTCGAGGCCATGACACTTCCTGTTTCCGGTCCTGGAAGGTTAGAGAAGCTTCTTCGTCGAGGCCATGACACTTCCTGTTTCCGGTCCTGGAAGGTTAGAGAAGCTTCTTCGTCGCGGCCATGACACTTCCTGTTTCCTGTTCTGGAAGGCTAGAGAAGCTTCTTCGTCGCGGCCATGATACTTCCTGTTTCCTGTTCTGGAAGGTTAGAGAAGCTTCTTCGTCGCGGCCATGACACTTCCTGTTTCCTGTTCTGGAAGGTTAGAGAAGCTTCTTCGTCGCGGCCATGACACTTCCGGTTTCCTGTTCTGGAAGGCTAGAGAAGCTTCTTCGTCGCGGCCATGACACTTCCTGTTTACTGTTCTGGAAGGTTAGAGAAGCTTCTTCGTCGCGGCCATGACACTTCCTGTTTCCGGTCCTGGAAGGTTAGAGAAGCTTCTTCGTCGAGGCCATGACACTTCCTGTTTCCGGTCCTGGAAGGTTAGAGAAGCTTCTTCTTCGCGGCCATGACACTTCCTGTTTCCTGTTCTGGAAGGTTAGAGAAGCTTCTTCGTCGCGGCAATGACACTTCCTGTTTCCTGTTCTAGAAGGTTAGAGAAGCTTCTTCGTCGCGGCCATGACACTTCCTGTTTCCTGTTCTGGAAGGTTAGAGAAGCTTCTTCGTCGCTGCCATGACACTTCCTGTTTCCTGTTCTGGAAGGTTAGAGAAGCTTCTTCGTCGCGGCCATGACACTTCCTGTTTCCTGTTCTGGAAGGTTAGAGACGCTTCTTCGTCGCGGCCATGACACTTCCTGTTTCCTGTTCTGGAAGGTTAGTGAAGCTTCTTCGTCGCGGCCATGACACTTCCTGTTTACTGTTCTGGAAGGTTAGAGAAGCTTCTTCGTCGCGGCCATGACACTTCCTGTTTCCTGTTCTGGAAGGTTAGAGACGCTTCTTCGTCGCGGCCATGACACTTCCTGTTTCCTGTTCTAGAAGGTTAGTGAAGCTTCTTCGTCGCGGCCATGGCACTTCCTGTTTCCTGTTCTAGAAGGTTAGTGAAGCTTCTTCGTCGCGGCCATGACACTTCCTGTTTCCTGTTCTAGAAGGTTAGTGAAGCTTCTTCGTCGCGGCCATGGCACTTCCTGTTTCCTGTTCTAGAAGGTTAGTGAAGCTTCTTCGTCGCGGCCATGACACTTCCTGTTTCCTGTTCTAGAAGGTTAGTGAAGCTTCTTCGTCGCGGCCATGACACTTCCTGTTTCCTGTTCTAGAAGGTTAGTGAAGCTTCTTCGTCACGGCCATGACACTTCCTGTTTCCTGTTCTAGAAGGTTAGTGAAGCTTCTTTGTCGCGGCCATGACACTTCCTGTTTCCTGTTCTAGAAGGTTAGTGAAGCTTCTTCGTCGCGGCCATGACACTTCCTGTTTCCTGTTCTAGAAGGTTAGTGAAGTTTCTTCGTCGCGGCCATGACACTTCCTGTTTACTGTTCTGGAAGGTTAGAGAAGCTTCTTCGTCGCGGCCATGACACTACCTGTTTCCTGTTCTGGAAGGTTAGAGACGCTTCTTCGTCGCGGCCATGACACTTCCTGTTTCCTGTTCTAGAAGGTTAGTGAAGCTTCTTCGTCGCGGCCAAGACACTTCCGGTTTCCTGTTCTAGAAGGTTAGTGAAGCTTCTTCGTCGCGGCCATGACACTTCTGGTTTCCGGTTCTGGAAGGTTATAGAAGCTTCTTCCTCGCGACCTGGGTATATATAAGCCCGCCTGCGAGTCTCTCAGGCGCAGTCCTCCGAGTGGTAGAGTCGGTGCCGCTGTCTCGCTCCAGATGGTCGCCTGTCGTCATGCTGCCGTCAAGACCTCGGTGTGTCGACCTTCAAGCACTGTCACTTGGGTGACGCATATGTGGAGCTCAGCCATAGTTCCGAGGATAGTTAATTTGGTGATTGAATATTTCCTGCAGAAGTTTGTTTTACTTGCAATAATTCGTGAGAGAATCCTCTTTGGTGATAGAGAATTTTCTGGTCTGTGGGACTTTGATCATTTTCGTGAGGCCAGAGGACTTAGTAATTTTCGCCTGCAGTTGGTTATTAGGTTTTTTGAAGATCACCCAAGGACTTATTCTTCTACAGGGGCGCGACACTGTTGAGCTGGCTTGGGCTGCCATCTTGCGCATAGCAACTAGCACTCGGTCGGCTGTTCAACGTAACGTGCATGCACAGATACTTACGTAACAGACGTATGAGTTTACGTTGCGTCAACGTAAGGGTAAGTGATATGCGGCAACGTGATCGATTGACGACGCCACGTAACATTCATATGTTTCAGCGTCATTGGTGAAGTTTTACTTTTGCGTTCACAATGCCTTACGTGATCGCCGTGTCGGACTGGTGAGATTTTTGAGGACTGCTCGAGCGACTGGTGTGGACTGTACGAGTGTTTGTGGGGAGAGAAGTCTAGGTGTAATCCCCTTTGGTCCTGGTCATCGAGGTAAAGAAGAGCTCCTGGATCTGTTTCCAAGGCAACGAGGGGAGCTGGTTGTGCGTCAGCTCCGAGAGACAGCCGACACGTGAAGAGCCTGGCCGGCCCTGGCGACCAGCTGGTCGGATCATCCGTGAAGACGTCTCTCCGAGGACTCGTGTATACCTCCGTCCATGGTGTCTAGACAGTTGGAGTACACGCCGGAACAGTTTGTCAACACAGATGAGGATTTGTATTTAAGAGTCGTTTTCTATTTGAATCGATCCTTTCCAAAAGGGCCTAAGTCCACTTTTTTTTTTGACAAAATGAGATTATAGTCGGTGCGTGCAATTCAGAGGTCGGCACATCGTTCTACAACAAAAGGGTCTCAGTCGTCGTAATATTAATGTGTAAACAGAAGGCTTGAAAATGATGTTCCTTTACAAATGGGCTTCAGTCCTGGACTAAAACCGTTTTGAAAAAAAAAAAAGAAAAAAAAAGAATTCAGCAACCGTAAGTTACTATCAAAGGTAGATCGATATAATCGAAATGTATTTAAACGTTGGTTATGTTTGTAAATTCTGCTATGTTGGTATTGTATTTTAGAAGAACAGGACAGATTTTTTCTATTTATCTCATGTTTTTAGTTTGTGGACTTAGGCCCTTTTGAAAAGGACCGATTCATTTATTGTGCTTAAGTTGAAAGATTAACTTTGTAATTTAGCATAAAGTTATTCAAAATAAGAAGAAATTTACCCTCTACATCTCCTGGACGTTCCAGACGGACAGGCGAAAAACACCGTGAACATTTGTTTGGTTTTGTGTTTTCGATCTAAATAAAATTTGCCCTTTATTTCGAGCTTGATAAAATTTTGCACATTTTACCTGGGATCGAAATAAGAGAAAAACCACTTTCTACTTGATATTTCGAGAAAAAAAAACTTCCGTCTATTTGAAGCTTTTAATTTCTGCGAAAAGTCATGGCAAAAGTGGGTATTTCAAGTAGTTTTACATGCAATTATTGTAAAAGTTAAAAAATTATTTTTACTTGTTTAAGATTGTAACCAAATATTTCTTACAGATCATGTTCATCCTTCTGGAAGCATGCGTAAACTGAACTTCACTGATTAGCGTACTTTTCACGGTTCCATATTTAAAGTGCAACGAGTATTATAACCGAATAATTTTTTACGCTATTAAATATAGCTGAAAACAACGTTAATCTATTCATCATTAATAAAGTATGGTAAAATCTTAAATACCTCCTTAATATGCAAAACCGCAAACAGTTCATTTATTTTTGTTTCGTCGTTCAGCAGTATTTACCTCTTTAGTTACGGTCTTTTATGCTTCCATATAAATTCGAGGAGTGTAGATATACTGCAAGAGGCATGTATACGACCCAGTATAGTTTTTTTTTTCTTGTTCCACCTTTAATAAAACAGTGATTGCATCACCGCTCTTGCCAGATAGGTGTGGCTGCAGGTAAGCACACCGTAAAAATAAAAAATTAGAAATTTACGAGATATATATTTCTTTTTGCGGTGCTCACAAACATGTCGATGACTTTCAATTACTAGCACCCTCGTGTTCCGCACAGCAGTAACGGAAAATTATGCAAGAAATAACGATTCAGGTTTTGAATTAGTACACACACACACACACAAACATAGTTTCTACAATTACTTTCATCGGGTAATAATGAAGTGTAGCTAATTTCGTAGGAATAATTGTACAATTTTCCAGGACAAACATCCTCGTGAATAAATTGGAAACAAAGAAATGCTTTAAAAAAAGAAATTTCTCACGATTACATTTTGATTTACCGCCCTAGCATTATCTATTTAAATAAAGGTATAAATATTATTTTTTTTTAATTTTTATTGGTTAACGTGTCCTTGCTAGGGGGGTTTTCTGAACGACAAGAAGGTCTGCTCCGAACTACTGAAACACTATCAGCCTGATTGCATTGACACTCCACTACAATAACTCGCATACATTTAGTTACCTTTGTAAACCAGAAGCAAACTTTAAACAGTATTAAGCAAAAAAAAAAAATGTTATTATAAATGGATCAAACTTGGACAGGAAGCGTTTCGGCAAAGAGTAACTCTTTTTAAGTGTAAACTTCTTTGCATAGGGGGCTACAATTTTCGACCGTTGCGAAAATTCCGATAGCACGAGGGGAACAGTTAGGTCCGTGGTGGGGGAACTGGTAGAGGAGACGGCAGGGGAGAGGTAGAAATGACGCAGTATACTTGCATACTTGCACACTTGCACATTTGCATACTTGTACACTTGCATACTACTCACAGACTTGCATACTTGAACGCCTGCAAACTTTAATAATTGCATACTTGCACACTCGCATACTTGCACACTTGCACACGTGCATACTTGCATACTTGCACACTCGCACATTTGCATACTTGTACACTTGCATACTACTCACAGACTTGCATACTTGAACGCTTGCACACTTTAATAATTGCATACTTGCACACTTGCATACTTGAACACTTGCACACTTGCATTATTGCATACTTGAACACTTTAAAAATTTCATACTTGCGCAACAGCGTAATTTACGCTCGCCTGGTTATATATATGTATATATATTATATCTGCTACCACAGCCAATGTTTCCTATACCTAATAATGTAATAAACAAGAATTTTCAATTCTGTCCCGTATGGACTCACCCCACACACTTTTTTTATAAGTTATAAATTAACTACTTATCTGCATTGGAAAGCTTCAAAATGTATTTAATATTTGTCTCTAGTTTCTGTACAGCCAATTTTTACTGTAGTTTATATTAAACATCATTTAAACACAAGTGCTAAGATCCCATCATTTAGATATCTGCTTAAAACACTCGTAAATCTCTGCACAAACTGATCTGGTTGAAAATCCATTTACGCGAATGATATTTCCAAATAAAAATTGGCTTACACTTAGTTTGTAATAAACTTATATATTATTAGATTGATTAAAAAATATTGCTGTATATCGTTATTACATGTTACTATTTTATCATAAATTAATAATAAATTTTATTTACTTTTTTTTTTACACTTTGACTAAAATTCACCAAATTAGACAGGAAAATTTAGCACTCAGAAAGGCAACCTTGTGTGTGAGTGCATCTAGTCACTTTCATCTAAGTGCGGTATTCTGACTAATGTAAACATTTGAAAACTGTAATAATTGCCAAATAAATAAATCAGAATAACTTAATGAATCTCACACAAGTTTTTTAATAAAGCTTAAAGTTAAAAAAGATCAATTAACTTCTAAAGAAGATAAAGTATAACATTGTTTCAGAAAAATCTATGAATAAAAAAGTCTTAGTTTCAAATTTAAAGGAAAAGTACAAATACATAAATTACTTAAGTACATAAAATCTTACTTAAGTATTGCATATGTTACTTCGTCAGTTTAATTATTGAGCCAAAGGTTGACATTATTTATTTATTTGAAATAATATATATTAGTTTTTAGGAATAATACTACCATTTTTGGAAGTAAAAATTCTAAAGATCTCTGTGAAGTTGTTTTATGATATTTATGTTCTGTATGTGCCGTGTAGGATAATTATAAGCTACATAATTTAACTGATTTCCTTTTCGATACATACTGGTTATTGCAGCTCTAATACACATTCTTTTAATATCAAATATTCTTAAAAGGTTTAAAGGTTCCTTGGATTGGTACGTATGTTTTTTATTGACTTGTAGAATAAGTTTTTGAATTGTAAAAAGGGGTTTAATTTACGTTTTGCTCATTCCACCCCAGGCCAAATGTCATTATGCAGAATTGACTGAAAAATAACAAAATTAATAATTCTTATTTCTTCAAGAGTTAATGTAGATATTTATTTAACAAATGTTATATTCATTTTTTTTCGAATTTATTTTGTAAGATAAGAAACATTTTGTCCGATTTTAGATAAGATTCGAGACTATACCTAAGTATTTTATATCCTAGGATAAAATACATTAGATTAAATCAGCATTAGACTCTCCAGTCCTGGTTATTTCTTTACTGACCACCACCTTAAAGTAACCAGGTTCACTCTGAATAATCTACAAATGCCCCAAGGCATTCTGTCTTCATTCCTGTTCTGAGTTCTGAAGGCACGTATTTCAATGTTCAAAATAACAACGTACTTCAAATACGGCTTGGCTTTAAAATTTAAGTGATGATTTGTTTTTATTTTAGTGACACAACTTTTCTTAACCATTCTAAGTACGTCTGTGACGATGTATTCGGTAAAAAAAACCGTAACAATGTAAAACTTTGACATATTTAAATGCGCGTCAAGGTTTGTTACGACTGTTGTAATCTCATGCCATACTTGTGTAGGCGGCTAAAACCACTTTTTCTAAAGAAAGTTTTAACTTTTAAGCAAATGGTCAGCGACCAAAGAAATATTTTACGCATGCAAATAGTATGTACAGGATGTTTGTACATTTGTGGCACATGCGTTGCTACGAGACAAGCACAAATCAACGTACAATATTCACTCAGAACTTGAACCGACGAAGCGCTAGCGGGCACAGATGTTGGTGTGATCGCTCTTTGGTTCTCGCACCTGACTCGCTTCTTGGTGGGAAAAAAACTTTGGCAGTACAATATCCGTGGTTTCCTTGCATTGCCTCCCGCAAAGCCCGTACCTCATCTTGATTCGTGTGTGCATCCATTCCGTCGGAGATCCACAGCACAAATAACGGCGGTTTGCTGTGAACTCCGCGTTTGAAATCTTTTGCTTAAAACCCCTCACCAGTTGAATTCAGAGCACACATTGTGTGTGAAGACTTGTGCTTTCCTAGTTGCGTTAGATTATCCCCGTTATGTTACACGGATTTTGAAACAGCCTATATGAACAATACCCCACGTAAAAAAATATATATTCGTAACTTATGAAACAAATAATTCTTTTGCTATCGTCTCACACTGTGAGTAACCAAAGTAAGAAAGTCTCTAAGGCCTTTGAGAAATGAGCCCGTCTCTAAAATAATCACGTGCTCATGGAATGCGTCGCCTGAAATGATGTATTGTGAAACCCTTTATTTTAGAATTGCAAATGCTATGGTAATGCCTGGTGCCGCACCCAGAACACTGCGCGCCGGTAACGCACGCTATTAGCGGGACAGATGAGGCTGCACAGACAAATGAAATACGAATATGGCAGCCGTAAGAGAGAGCGTCTCGGTGCGACCACATCTCAGCCAGACGTCGCTACACTTCCGCCAGGTACAACGTCCGCTTCCTTCAAGTTGAACGCTCGGATTACTTTATTGGGTTGCGCATTGATTGCTTGCACATTCAAGGTTTCTTGCCCATTTTTGACGTGACAACGTCTAATAAATCGATGAACGCCGACTGCACGCACGAAAAAGTGTCCCATTACGCACATTGTCCCGTTGCGCTCATTGTACGCTTGCGCCCTATCTATCTCTCTTCCACTCGATTGGAACAACCATCGATTTGACTTTTTCGAGGCACATTAAACTTGAAACACTCCCATTCGTTTCCTGCTTTTCCTATCATCGTCCTATCTTTTAAAGAATAACACAGATTGGAAGAAGTTAAATAGCAAACATGTATAAAAGTTATAGTTATAATAATCTCTTCGTTAAAGTAATAAACATATTTGAATTAATGAGTGCAAATAAAAGTAAAGTTATCAAGTTAAATTGTAGATTTCATTTCACTCCTTCTTTGTATCCATACAAAATAGTGATAATTCAATAAAAAGATTCAATTTTATTCATAAAAGTATGCAATCATTTCATCTGTGTTTTGTTATGACGTTGTCACGTTAAACTATCGTCCGTAAACCGTCTTTACAGACAACCAATTTTTTTTACACCTTTTTCCTGACGCGAAGAGTGAAGTGATCGTCTGTCATCGCAACACAGTGTGGTATTTTCCAAAGTTTGCTCATAAACTTTTAGAACTGTGTTCAAGTATCGAGTATTAAATTCCCAAGATATGACGAGTGTTGCGACATTCGATGCATTGTCCATTTTACGTTATTTTTAAAATAGTTTCGTTTAAACATTCCTTGAATTTGGTCAAATTGAAAATGCATTTTGTATGGGTTTCTGAGTAAGAGCATATATTTAACTTACATATTTGATTAGCTTTAGATTTAATTTTAAAGGCACCTTCCCTCCTCGTTACTTTGGGTAATGTTAGCTGTCTGCGCGTGAAATTTGGAAATACTGTTTGAGGTGGTAAAAGACTGGGTCAAAACGAATACAAAACATTCTCGTTCGAGCAACAGGAAACGCAGTGAAATGCGTAGTTTGCGCCCCATTTGAAATCGTCATGAGCTGGAAATACCCGTGTGGGCAATTATCTGGCAATGTGCGGGCAATTAGCTGGCAATGTGCGGGCAATGTGCGAGCAATTATCTGGCAATCTGTAGGCAATGAGCGGGCAATGTGCAGGCAATATGCGGGCATTTAGCAGGCAATTTGTAGGCAATGAGCGGGCAATGTGCGGGCAATTAGCTGGCAATGTGCGGGCAATGTGCGAGAAATTATCTGGCAATGTGTAGGCAATGACGGGCAATGTGCAGGCAATATGCGGGCAATTAGCAGGCAATTTGTAGGCAATGAGCGGGCAATGTGCGGGAAATTAGCTGGCAATGTGCGGGCAATGTGCGAGAAATTATTTGGCAATGTGTAGGCAATGAGCGGGCAATGTGCAGGCAATATGCGGGCAATTAGCAGGTAATTTGTAGGCAATGAGCGGGCAATATGCGGGCAATTAGCTGGCAATGTGTAGGCAATGAGCGGGCAAGGAGCGGGCAATGTGCGGACAATTAGCGGGCAATGTGTCGGTAATGTACGGGCAATTAGCTGGCAATGTGTATGCAATGTACGGGCAATGTGCGGGCAATTTGTGGGCAATGTGCGGGAAATGAGCGGGCAATGTGCAGGCAATGTGCGGGCAATGAACGGGAAATGTGCAGGCAATGTGCGGGCAATTATCTGACAATGTGTAGGCAATGAGCGGGCAATGTGTAGGCAATGAGCGGGCAATGTGTAGGCAATGAGCGGGCAAGGAGCGGGCAATGTGCGGGCAATGAACGGGAAATGTGTCGGTAATGTACGGGCAATTAGCTGGCAATGAGCGGGCAAGGAGCGGGCAATGTGTCGACAATGTGCGGGCAATTAGCTGGCAATGTGCAGGCAATATGCGGGAAATTAGCAGGCAATTTGTAGGCAATGAGCGGGCAATATGCGGGCAATTAGCTGGCAATGTGTAGGCAATGAGCGGGCAAGGAGCGGGCAATGTGTCGACAATGTGCGGGCAATTAGCTGGCAATGTGCAGGTAATATGCGGGCAATTATTAGGCAATTTGTAGCAATGAGCGGGCAATATGCGGGCAATTAGCTGACAATGTGCAGGCATTGTGCGGGCAATTATCTGGCAAGTTATTTACGGGCAAAAGCCCGGCCTGGCCTCTCCTCCTCCACCTCCTGGAACTGAACCCGTGAGGGCGTACCAAGAGCACTAACTTTTCTTCTTTGCTACACCCAGGTTACCTCGATGAGGACCCCTGGGTGGCTTGGCCTCAGATGTACTTCACTCCTCTGAATGGTATATCATACCATTCGCCTTTACCTGAAAATAACTTGCCCATTCTGTTTTTACCGCCGTGCCAGCAGCCAGAATAAAGCTTTGTCAAGATGATAATATGCTCCTTGTCCTTTTTGAGTCCACTCATAAAAACACGGCGGTAATTAATAAAACATCCTTTCTTTCCTTAGTGAGGTCACTCACATGCCACTGTGACAGGTCGGTTGACCTGACCCTGACACAGTACCATGTAAGGGCACAGACCTCACTTCCTTCTGGTGTTTCTCTTCCACTCTTTCTGTGACTGTTCCTTTGCCTTTCCTTGTCCTTCTTGCTGTCTCCGCAGCCTCACTCCTCCTCCTGCTTTCTTGTTTCCAACCATAGCTTTCTGGTTCCGTCTTCTTTGAATACATAGTTAAAATCTTGGTCATTTTGTTAAAATACTGGATACATGGAATGTCTTCTTTTAAGATCTTTGTTGTCCACACATAAAACTTTCCTTCCAAGTCTCGAGCATAAAAACAAATGGTCCACAGATTAAGATTTCTCATTTTTCGTCCAATAGTAAAATATTTGTTCCTTTTTCTCCTCTTCCTCTTCTTCTTCTCTCTCTTTGGGTGGTTTCTGTCTTGATCGGTTATCTTGTGGTAAGCTGGTCTGCGGTGTTCCTTCATTCTCTCTTTACCAGCCGGTAGCCTGTAAAGGGTTTTGTATGATCGAATACAAAACGTCCGAAGGTCCGTTCCGCTTGCTTTTTTAGATCTTGGAAATCCAGAGGTATGCCCAGTCGACCAAAGTTTACTTGCAAGAGTTCCTTGAGTTCCTCGACATCCAGGGGTAGGTTGTTTCTTGCCAAGAGATGTTTATCTTGAAGTGGAAGGTTTGGGAAATTTATCTTCCCCCCACCCTCCATACTTCTTACCACTTCAGCTATTGCTGCATTCTGGATGTCTCGTTCGTCAAGTCTTGCAAGCCTCATGTCATATTCCCATTTGCTGTAGATCATGGCTGGGTCAATACCTCCGATTTTCTGTTCTTGAACCTTTAAAGGTTCTTGCTTAGATGTTTCTGGTTGTTCAACTTCGTTTTCTCCTTCTTTCTCCTCTTTAAGCTCGTCCTTCACCTCTATGTTATTTGTGGGACCCGGTTGGACTGTTACTGGCGCATTGACTTTTTTGATGTAGTTATGCACTGCTCTTCTCTCTTGAGATCTTCTTTCTTTACCGGTTACTTTTTCAGTGTGATCTTCTCTGACAAAGCAGAGGGGTTTCCACTGAAAGGGCCATAGAGCAGGTGTGCATCTTTTATCAGCCATCTTGTTCTTCAAAATGGCCTTCTTGTTCAAACCATGCGTCAAACTGTTCTAGTCTTTTGCCTAGTGCCAGCACATATCTTTTCCAGATTCCATAACTTTCCTTGTTGCTTAGCATGTTCCTTATGTTCTGGAGGTCACAGTTGACAGCCTCAGCTTCTCCTGCTGCGATGTTTCTCAGGTCGTTAGCTTTTTCGCATTCCAGTAATACGTGCATGGCGGTGTCAGGAACCAGGCAGGTTACGCACATTGGATTGTCAGCCAGGGCCATACTGTGTAACTTATCCTTGAAATTACCATGGCCAGATAGATATTGCGTTACATAATGTTCTGGCTTGATCCATTTCCTCTGAAGTCTTTCCCTGATATTCGGGAATATCGTGTATGTATGTCTGCCTTTATCACTGTCGTCCCATCTTTGTTGCCACTGATCCAGCAGTAGTTCCTTTGATGTCTTCTTATCGGCAGGTGTTATCGCCTTTCTGGATGCCAGTAATGCCAGTTCTCCTCTTTGCTTGACAACCAAGTCTATTGGCGGTATTCCAGCAATCACCTGTAGTGCCTCTGTCGACACAGTTCTGTATGCTTTGGTGATTGTGATCAAGGTACTTCTTTGTGCCGAGATCAGTGGCCTTATCTTATGACAGTTTTCCAATTCCTGGTACCAGACAGCCGCTGCATAGCACGTAACTCCCAGAAATACTCCCTCATATATAGTCTTCAGCGTGTCAAACTGCAACCACCAGTTAGAAGGTGCGACAGTTCTTAGTTTCTGGAACAATGTGATAGCTTTTGTGCTTATATTCTTTATGTGACTTTGAAACCGTCCGC